>NC_090769.1:31942292-31944792 GCF_036898095.1 Palaemon carinicauda
TATCTATCTATACAACTGTACAGTGCAATAGCGGTCGCCTTGGTGACCGCTGAGGTAGCAGCAGTAGGAGATTCAGCATACGAAGCTTCATTTGTGGTAGATAACGGGGGAGGGTAGGCTGTGGTACCCTAGCAGTACCAACAACACTCAGCTGAATCCCTCGTCGGGCTGGGAGGAGCGAAGAGAAGAAAAGTCCCTTTCAGTTGTGTCCACAATCTTCCTGTCCGTGTGAGCTTAGGGGGATGTTTTGGAGGCCATAGGCCAACTAGCTGAGTCGTTAGAAGTCATTCCTTGGTCATACTGGGTATGAGCTTAGGTGGAGAAGAGTCTTAAATGACTATGTGTGCCAGTGTAAGGTTTAAGACAAGGCAGCGACTTGTCCTTTGAATGTGCCACTCATGAGTAACCTTTAAACTTTGATTACCTATGCATACATAAGAATATCATAATTTTTTCGAAAACTGGTATCTTTTGTTCGCTTTTATCTTTACTTTTTGCAATTTAAATTTAGCCATGTCAATTAGGCCTTCTGAGTGCATTCGACTGTGAACGGACTAGAGTGCATGTTCCTGGTAAATGGAAAATAAAATCTTACAATGCCTCGTGTCGACATTCATAAAGTAATGAAGCTTAAAAAATACTTAGGTGTGAATACGAAATGTCACGAGGAGAGCACCTCGGGCTATGATCACTTGTTTGAGTGACGTCATTTGGCAGCACGCCTACATGGTAGAACAGTAACGGAGTATGTCTCTTTCTAGGGAAAATAAGAAAAATTTACTTTATTCTTCAGTTGGATATTTCAGTAAGTGTGGTTTTCCAACACGCTATTCCAGGGTCAGACTAATTAATTATAGGTAACTCATAGATTTGCCAATCCACTGTTATTTAAGGTGTTCAGTAGATTTCAAAGGAAAAGACTGTTATTGTTGTTATTATTATTTTATTAGTAGGAACAACAGTCGTTAAAGGTTGTTCAGGTACTAGGGATATTGATAGTTTGTGTAATAATAATAATAATAATAATAATAATAATAATAATAATAATAATAATAATAATAATAGTTCTGAGATGTTTGAAATGAGTTTGATTGCTATTAATACTTAGTTTCAAAAGAAGTATTTATTTTAGAACAACTGAATAGTTATAAAGTAAACTTTTTGTATGTATCAAAAGAAACATTATGACAGACTTGTAAAAAGTTGGGATGTCCAGTGCAGATTGCACTTTGTGAAGGGTGAAAGGTTTGGTGAACAAGAGTTCTCGGGCAAGAATCAAGTCTGTTTAGGGTTTGCAAGGATGTGATGTCTACAGAAGTTTAACAAAAGGAAAAGGATTGAGGGGGTATATTTTTAATGGTTTAGAAATTAATATGGAATATCTCTTGATTAAGAAATCTCTATATTGTTGTATTATAAAGCATAGAGTTGCAGATACCAATGAATCTGTTTGAAAATGTCAAGTTGAATGTTTTTTTTTAGACTTCATGGGTATGAAATCGATTTACTTTAAAGTTTTGTTATTTTTTTTTTATTTAGTTATTTTCAGGTATTGGATTTATTTTTATATCAGTGTTAGAAGATATTTTTACTTTAAAGGGAAAGTGTTTTCTTCCTCTTTTCTCAGGCTGGTCGTTCTTTTCAAAGTTTGATTTTTATTAACAGAAAAAAAAAATGTGAGTGTCACCGATGACGGTAGATGAGGAAGTGGTGAGTCAGAGTAACGTAGATAGGGAACAAGCTCCCTTTAATGTTTAGAGGCCTCTCGTGAATGGCAAAGACAAGAGACAATAACACTGCCCAAGCTAGCAGGACAGTGCCCTAGAGACTGATCATATATACAATGATCAGGGCCCAAGCCCCCTCTCCACCTAAGCTAGGACCAGGGTGGATAGACTTGTAGACTCCCCAAACCCCCATTTTTAGCTCACAAAGATGTGGAAGAAAATAATCCTTTTGAGAAAAATATTTAAATTGAAGAGAGGATCATTAAACCTTGTTTTTTTTTAACTTAAATGTGGTAGTTCAATGGGATTTCTAAATCACCGGAGAGACTGTTAAGATTAATGTTTTTTTTTCTTTAGCGTACTTGAAGTAGAGTAAGAGGGAGGAAAGTGTAGAGATATAACAATATTTTATTAATGCTGTTAAATTTAAGAACATTGGCCAGAGTATGTAGAGATTATCTTTGATAACGAATTTGAAACGGTAAATAAGTTCGAATAATTTGTTTGAAAGTCCCGTGTTTTCTGGGACCCAGATTTCTCAGTCACCAGACGACATGAGACATCCTTGCGTGGGTTAATTTTCCAAGACCAATTTGGTTTCATCAGTCTTTCTTGGAAGTCTATAATCCCCTTTTTTTTTGTGTTGGTGACCTCACATTGATAAAAAAGGAGACATTCGTGTTTTTTAGAGTTTTGTTTCTTTGATGATGAAATAACGTATAGTTTGAAATCTTTATATACTTTAATAATTGAATTGACTAGGGAAAGTTTAA
>NC_090769.1:31957292-31960731 GCF_036898095.1 Palaemon carinicauda
GGATTAACACATATGCATAGATGTGTGTGTTTGTGTGTATATATATATATATATATATACATATATATATATATATTATATATATATACACATATATATATGAATATATATATATATATATATGTGTGTATATATATATATATATATATATACATATACATATACATATACATACACATACATATACATATACATGACACGAGGCCTATTGCGTTAATAGGCGTAGGAGATGAGGATGACGATGATACATATACATACATTCAGTTGTTTATTTTTCTCGGAGGATTCGATGAACGAAAGATAGCTGCTTATTTTCACTGTCATAACTTTGGTCCTTTCCAGTTTCTTTCCAGTTTCTTGTAAGCACTCCTCTCTTCTAGGCTCGAAGTTGATGATAAGAGATAGTGAGCTTTGGGACTGGCCTCCGTCCACAATAATGTTAGACTGAAACTTTGAATAATTTCCTGTCAAAACGTTATATATAGATAAACAATAATAGAATACTTTTAAATAGGGTACAATTTTCAGGAAAAATAATGTATATATATATATCTATATATATATATATATATATATATATGTATATATAAAACAAGAAAAAAGTGGTTGTATAAAGATAAAGTCGACGGTACAGAGGTTAACTACCTATAAGAAAATTAGACGTTTAACAAAGTATATGAGATAACATGTTCACATACGTAAGTACTTGGATATTATCAGAGTAAATAATTACTACTGAATTTACACATATACTGTACACATTATTTGTCTAACTGAAATATTTATCATACATAAGATATCAAAGTAGAAATTAGTAAGGTATATTTTAGTCGGTAAAAGTGATTAAATGGACACTTTAATTTCACCCCCATGGACGTACCGGTACGTCCTTGCAAACAACGGCTATTTACATTGTTTGCATATTTTTAATATCTTTATGAGAAACTACAGGCATTTTCCAAAAGAATGATACCAATCTGACCTCTCTATGGCAAAAATTTAGGCTGTTAGAGCGATTTGAAAAAAATATATTGCAAAATGTGCTTGAGAAAGAAATCGCCTGGGGGTAGAAGGGTTAAAATCTTTAGAAGCCTATCACAAACTTCTTGATAATTTAAAGAAGCTTTCATATCTTTGATGAAAATGGCTTCAGCCATTCTCAGATTCCCGACTGAATTACTTATATGTGACAATTCTACGCTCTCTGGAAGATGGTTTTATTGACCTTGTTTCACCATGGAAATCAATGGATTTTTTATTGACCCAATGTATGTATGCAAGCGGAATATCTCTACGATAGTACCTGTTGTAGCCCTATATTCATTATAGGAGTACACATCATTCACGCACACACACACAAACACACGCACACACACACACACACACACACATATATATATATATATATATATATGTATATATATCTGATTTAATGTTACTGTTCTTGAAATATTTTGTTTTGATTGTTTATTCTTCTCTTGTAATTTATTTATTTCCGCATTTCCTTTCCCCACTGGGCTATTTTTCCCTGCTGAAGCCCTTGGGCTTGTAGAATCTTACTTTTCCAACTAGGGCTATAGACTATCTTTTAACACACAAACACACACACACACGCACACATATATATATATATATATATATATTTATATATATATATATATATATATGTGTGTGTGTGTGTGTGTGTGTATATAAATTATAGACATTGAATAGGTTTTTGTTAACTATTATTACCTAAAATATATGTCACCCACATAATTCATGTGACCTCTTCACCCAAGCTCTGCTTAAGTGTGTTATGGAATATAAATAAATCTTCTTGGGGAATGCATCAACAGTGTAGTTCTTTTGTGTCTGGTGACGGCATTAATTCTGTAGCTTAGATATCTCGACGTTTGTTCTTTCGACTGCCTATTGTATGCTAATGCCTCGTATTGACAATGACGAATCGGTGGAGCGATGCCCACGTTGATCATGACATCTCGTGGATGGACGTCTGGAACGTGACTTGGAGCAGATCGTAGGTTCTCATGTTCCAGATCAGGAGGCTAATATTATTGCCAGAGCTTTGCTCAGCATATATAACGTTTATAACGACCCCAGAAGGTTAAATATACTGCCAGATCTTTGCTTAGACAGCATATATAACGTTTATAACGACTCCAGAAGGCTAGAATTACTTACAGATCTTTGCTCAGACAGCATATATAACGTTTATAACGACCCCAGAAGGCTAAAATTACTTCCAGATCTTTGCTCAGCGTATATAACGGTTATAACGACTCCATAAGGCTAAAATTACTTCCAGACTTTGCTCAGCATATATAACGTTTATTACGACCCCAGAGGGCTAAAATTAGAGCCAGATCTTTGCTCAGCATATATAACGGTTATAACGACTCCATAGGGCTAAAATTACTTCCAGATCTTTGCTCAGCATATATAACGTTTATAACGACTCCATAAGGCTAAAATTACTGCCAGTGCTTTCCTCGCACAGCCTCTATAACATTTACAACGTTTTTTTTTTTATATATTTGTTTTTGATGTTTCCCTCAGTTTCACCCGTTCTCGTGTCAAGTCATTTGAGGACATCTCAAATAGCAAGTGGATAATATTATGAACACAAAGCGATGCTGATTTGAAACGTAGAGAAACTGGGCCGTTTTAATACGTAGTGACGATGTTATGAACAACAAATATCAATTGTTGTCTGTCATCATACAAAGTTAATAATTGTGGTGCTTTTATAGACATTATTCGTTGTTTTTATATCATGGTTATATAACACATGTGTTTATTAGATATAAAAACATTATATCAGTCACTGAGTTTCCTGAACTGGTTTTTAATATAATCTTATTGTTTTCTTGACTACGCAGTATCCCACGAGACAGTAATTCGAGTGATCTTATGCCATAGCAAACGTAAAGGATATAGGCCGCAAAAACTATCCACACAAGTACTGAAGGTTATTTCTTATTGGGAACTTTTAAGGTGAGTCGCAAATGTTGGTGAAGGAATTAGAATAATTGTTGTAATGGGCAATGGAAACATTAATCTGGTGTGACGGGCCGAGAGAAAGGTTGTGATTCAAAGGCAGGAAGCAATCAACTGAGTAACTTTATTATAGAACACTCTCCTTTATATATACAAAACCTCAAGGCAACAGGAATTTTCATGTTCACAAGACAGACAATGTTACAGAGGAAAACTGGAGACATGTTTATTCAGGTTCTGTTTAGTGCAAGGGAAGAGCGCAGATACAAGCATAATATATACAAAATAATTTATGTACGATCGTGTGACACACGGTTGGTACTCTGGACTGGTAACCGAGACCGTCGGGAAAGTAATGTGTGAAGGTACGATTAGCCCAGCGTGCGTAGATTTGTCGAGAGGGTTAAAAGTCAGGAAATGAGGCAATTGCTGAGCTATT
>NC_090769.1:31961231-31988731 GCF_036898095.1 Palaemon carinicauda
GCTTATTAATTGATTGATTTAATGCCTGAAAACTTTAAATCAATCAATTAACAAGCTTAGGAATGTGGAAACTTTGAAAAATTCTTTGAAAATTTCCATAAATGGAAAATTTCAATATATATATATATATATATATATATATATATATATATATATATATATATTATATATATATATATATATATATATATATGTATGTATGAGTGTGTGTAAAGTGTTAGTGTATGTATGAGTGGATGCTTGTGTTTGGGGCTTGCATATCTGTATATGAACACTAGCAAATTAAGATCTAAAGTTTTACTGGCCCAATTCAGTTAGAGAGAATATAGTATTTCTTTATTAACATTAAAATAGTTCAGTTTACGGTGTTAGAAACAATACATTTCAATTACTAACCCGTCTTACGACAAAATAAAGCGAGGCAAGAGAAATCAATAAACAAAAGGTAAAGTCACTTTATCTTGAAACCATACCGTTTCCCATCAGCTGAGAGAGAGAGAGAGAGAGAGAGAGAGAGAGAGAGAGAGAGAGAGAGAGAGAGAGAGAGAGAGAGAGAGAGAGAAACATTACCTGTCGGTGTGTATAAAGACAGCTATTCACGTCTTATAGCTACTATTACCGATAATGGATTCGCCCATATGCAGAAGTGCTCTCGTATATCTCACGGGACAAAATTTAATCTCATGCCGTAAATCCTGAATATAAAATATCATCAAACAAAATGTTCTATCATAACCTGAAGGTTAAAAAGGGGTAATTTTTCCTCCTCCTCCTTAGTTTGATGAAAGAGGGCGTAAATTAATAATGAAAAGAGAAGACATAATATAATAAGAGGAATGAGGAAGTTTCTTAAAAACAAATAGATAAATTTTAAGGTGGATCAAGGAATGAAATGGCGACGTTTCAATGGGTTACAAACGACGTCACCGAATTCTGAAACTCGTGTGAATATTCTTTGGCAAACTACAAGCAAAGTCTAGAGAAGCCTGTAGATCTTGTCTACAAGTTCCCAATTAATTCTGTACGGTAAAAGTAAATATCATGTGATGCGGAGACTTATGAAAGAACAGGTGCACAAACTTACATGTTTCTATACTTCTTCAAAATGGGGAATCCATACGCCAAAATTGATGAAATCCCTCTCTTACATAACAGACCCCCCCAAAAATTTTAATCATTAAGCGATTTAAATGTTTCTGAATATTTTATACTACTTAATCATAAAAAAAAACTTTGATATATTAAGAATCTATAAAATTTTGCTGGACGTAAATTTTCACAAGTAGATGCCTTTAGAAATTCAATCATTTTTTTATGCAATTGAGCAAATCTATATTACTGTTCTAAAACGAATATTTAAATAACACGGTGCATAAGTTCACTGGAGCAATGAAGCTTTTTTTCTTACTGCGCCACATTAACTTCTGATCTTCATGAAGTTTATTAACGTTCAGCGAGTTCAAGGAGGGGAAGCCAAATGCCTCGGCCGCCACAGGATCACGAAGACTACATTATAAATCAACCTTATCCCAGACAAGGATGAACTAAAAACGATTTTCCCAGTATCAATTAAAACTATAAGGAAAACTCTCCAACATAAAACTTGCAGACTGTAAAGAAATATTTTTTTCTAATATCAATCCATATAAGGGATACTCTCCTACAGAGAATTTACAGACTGTAAGGAAATACATGAGAACATATGAATAGGAAACCAACAACAAAAAGGTGGAAATAAAATAGACGAAGGTCCTGAATGCGGTATGTTTTTATTTTTTTATTTATTATTGGTATGGTAGGAATAATGGGCATATCGCCTGACGTTCATTAATCAGAAATTATCCTTGCATAAATTACTTTGTTCCAATCGCAACCAATACAAAATAGCAAAAAATGCCATTATAGCTATTATATTTTTGGCTAAATTGTTCGAAAGAAATGCATAGTTTTCTATAAGATTCATTCACTATGTATAAGGACAATTTAATCAAAACAATCCAGTTAGGATTTATACAACTAAATGGAGGAAATGTCAGGTCTAACGAAGACCGTATATTACACGTTGAAGATTATTTGCAACTTTGCACGCCATGAAATGATAAGTCACCAAAAATCAGAAACAAGGAGAGAGAGAGAGAGAGAGAGAGAGGAGAGAGAGAGAGAGAGAGAGAGGAGAGAGAGAGAGAGAGAGAGAGAGAGAGAGTTGTAATACATCAATATCGTCTTCATCAGACAAGTAGCAGCAGTGAAGATGCCTTAATAGTCAAGTAACAGATATGTTTCTCGGTCCGTGTTCCGAATTCTGTCAGATTCGGTATCAGTCATTATTCCTTCAAGGGAATAGAGTACATGATGCATAGAGTATATAAACACATATAGTGTATACATATATATATACATATATATATATACATATATATATATATGTATATATATATATATATGTATATATATATATATATAAGTAAATAAATATATATACATATATATAAATATATATATATATATATATATAATATATATATATATATATATATATATATATATATATATATATATATACTGTATGTATGTATGTATGTATATGTATATGTGTGTATATATATATATATATATATATATATATATATATATATACATATATTACTGTATATTTATATGAAATATATATATATATATATATATTATATATATATTATATATATATATATGAACTAGGTAAGTAGTTAACAAGAACCAGAAAATTTACAGTAAACATTATTGGTTCCGCCAAAATAGAAGATTTTGCGGAGGGTATGTATTCACCACTGTCCTCGTTTATTTATTTGCTTGTAAGTAACTTCACACAAGAACAACGGTACCGATTTTGACCAAATTTGCTAGTCATGTTGGGTATGACCCAATCTAACATTCTGGATAAAGTACATCAAAAGTACAAGTACTCAGCAGTACTTAGAAAATGATCGCAATGTTAAGAAAATGGCAAATACTTTGTTAGGTTCATGTTTTTTTTGTTTTTTTTTTTTGTGAATATCATTTCACAAAAACGAATGAACCAATTTCAACGAAATTTAATGGATATTTGGGGTATAACCTAAGGACAAATGCATTAGGCTTTGAAGAAAATTGATGGAAGTACAAGTTCGCAGTGAAGTTAAGAGCAAAATTAGACTGCTTGGCATAGCGAAGTCATACTCTTTACTGAGTGCCCCTCTATAGTTCTTGCTGCCTTGGCTGTAATTACCTTAGCACTCGGAGGATATAACCGGAGACGATTGAACCCATCCTTTCAATTATGTTTTGCATAAGTGAAGGGAGAGACTGTGGCGCTATTTGTGTTATCTCAAGTGTATTATTTAAACGTCTTACAGGGGTAGAAAATCGTAGAACCATGTTATCAATCCCTGACCTGTATAATATTCCCTGTAACGTGAGTTCCCTTGATGAAGGCTATATGTAGATCCTCTATGCCCTTTCTATGCCCTTTATCACATCGTTAGGTAGCGTTTTTCGTGCAAGGGGATATCGAAAAGAAAACGCTGCCGGGCAGCTTAAAAAAGCACAGTCTTTTCGTGGTGTCACCATTCTTCTTTGTTCGTTAATATAATCTAATTTTCTTCAACTGATACGAAATGACACGGTCCTGGTCACCATCACTATGCCTAGCAATGTATAGGTGCTTTAAGGTGTTTAACAGTTGACTTATATTTTCTAGATCGTTTAATTTTATTGTAATAATACAAAAAGATAGAAGTAACGCTACTGTTCTTGTATCTATACCATTAAATTGCATTAGTTTCATCAGTTTTAATTTACTCTGGCGAAAACAAATTAAAACGTAGCCATAGAAGACGTATTTAATCCTATTGATGCACTGTGACATCAATAACACCACATGCATGTTTAAACTAAGTCTTCTTATTGTATATTTACTCATATTTATAATAAAATCATCCATGTATACAAAAATATATAATCATACAGTATATGCAAGCACATGTGCGATTAATTATATAAATGTTTGTATAAAATGTAGATACCGATGAGCTCTTATCTAGCCCCTCATGGAGGGATATAAATAGGGTCTGAAGGATGTAAGCGGATGCCCAAGTAGGAATGGAACTTATGGATGGGGCTAAATAAAACAAATTCGCCTCTTTGGTTGTTTGCACGGGCTCCTGTTTTTCCAAGAAACCAGTGACAGCCAATATAGAAAAATTGGAGGCCATTTTGATGCCGCCAAAAAAAAAAAAAATAAAAAAAATAAAAAAAAAAGAGATATGGATGAACAAGAGATTGTATTACAACTGTTTGATCTAAATTCACTCCTGAAGAAAGGGGAAGCTTAAACATATCCCATATGATATAAACTTATATTTTTAATCTTATTTGGACTTTGTAATAAAACTATTCTTTCCAAAGAAAAACTTGACATGAAGTAAGATACATAGCCTACAGCCATGTAAACAGAAAGGAAATCTTTGTTTTCACCATGTTCCATTATCCCTTTGGGTATCATAGGTCTCTACTATCAATGAATTTTTAGTACCGATGGTAGCAAATTATATAATCAACATAATCAAAAGATGTGGGATTTACTGATTTTGATAAACCAGAGATTTATTACATAAAAAATCTTGCTTAAAGATTGCTATTAATATTTTGATTTATTTTTTTTTTTTAAATATCTCTATTCATCATAAAATAGACTGAGGGCAAACAGATATCAAAATTATCTATATAAAACTCAGATTATATATACTGCATTTATATGTGTGTGGATGTACAATACATACATACATACATATATATATATATATATATATATATATATATATATATATATATATATATATATATATATATATATACATATATATATATATATATATATATATATATATATATATATATATATATATATATACTATATATATATATATATATATATATATCTTATATATATATATATATATATATATATGTATGTATATATATATATATATATATATATATATATATATATACATACACACATACACACATACACATACACACACACACATATATATATATATATATATATATATATATATATATATATATATATATATATATATATATATATCAATTTATCTTTACTGTTAAAACAAGCTTTTAAAAATCGCAATGCGCCACCTCTCCATTACGGGAGAACTTTAAACACACCACAACAAAACCCCTTTTCGTAGGTGGCGAGGACCCTCATAAGCCTTCATCGATTACGTCCTATGCCGGCTTAGAATTCCGCCCATCTTCCAGACCTCCTTCCAGAATACTGGAATCAAAATGACCGCTTGAAAGTGTATAAAAATAAACCTGGAACAAATGTTATTTTGTGGAGTTTATTTTCTGTGAACAAAACTAGTTTCTACAAATGTTTTAAGAGATCTTTTATCTTAAAAATCCCTGACAGGAATCGAATAGTCTTCCCCGCTTCATGTACTTCACTTTACTCGTCTTCTTCGGCTTCCTCTCCGAATTCTAAGCGACCTTTTTCGGCCCCAGGGCTGAGCAGCCAATAGTGAAGGGGGAGGGGGGGGGGGGAGTGGAGAAGCAGGAGAGGAGACGTTGAAGTCTCCAGGTGGCCTAGTCTTAGGCCCCGAGAGAGATGGCGAGAGAAACCTTAGCGATGAGGAAGTACTAAGCTTTACTCTTGGAGGAATACTGCAACCTCTCTCTCTCTCTCTCTCTCTCTCTCTCTCTCTCTCTCTCTCTCTCTCTCTCTCTCTCTCACTTAGTTCCTTGAAAATATTTCGACATTCCTATAGTCCATCTTTTTTTTTGGCCTTTTTTACGCCAGGTATGACAATGATGACCAATCATTTTCTTTTACTTACTACTAATTCCCTTTCTCTGGGAACTGCTATAGGGTTCGAAAATTAATCAGCAACTTTGCGTCCACTAAAAAGCGTATACTAATACACACAGACATACATAGACACACACACAAACACACACACATTCTTGTACCTCCCCCTAAAGCCCTTGGCACACCTCCATGCCATCGCCATCGCTGTCCTCTATCACAAAAACAAGTTTTTTCTCTCTTTCTTTTTCCATTTTTAATGGTGTACAGTTAAACTGGAAGTTGATACAAGCATTCCAGTATTTACTTTAGATCAATCATGAAAGTGAGCATGAAAAAGTTACTGGGGCGTTTCAACAGGTAAAGTGATTTTGATGGTTCAGAGAAAATCGGTAAAAAGCCAAGAAAAAAATATTAATCAACGGGGGAAGATGGAGTTGGAAGGATGGAGGGCAGCGGTGGGGGCAGTGGAGTCAACGGGCCTCAGGTGCAGCCAAGGTCGCGAGCCGCCACTCCTACTCCATTGCAAACCTCAAATTACAATAGCTACAAAGCTTTCGCCCAAATGAAGTTTCGTTCGTTTCCAGAGCAGCCCGAAATCTAAGAACGCACATAATCCCCGCATCTCCGTCAAAAATCCAGATCAGCCAGAGAGAGGGAGCTTTCGCTGGTTACATCCCTTTAACAGGATTCCACACCAAGCATCCTAATCCGACTCCTACGTGGACCACAGACGAACACACGCGACTTCCTGCGAATACCCACCTCACCTTTTCTGACCTTGACTTTGAAAACGTCATCTCGATTTCGAAAAGAGGGAAACCTCCGCATCAGTGTTCGCCCTCCTCTCTCTTTCCCTGGCCCAGGGGTATAGATTCTGTTTCACGGCTTCGTTTTAAAAGGGGCATGAAAGGGAACAGCTCAAGACAAGGTCTCTGGCCAAGTATCGGACGACGATGGCTGCTGCCTCCTCAACTGCCAGTGCTGACAATGGTCGTTGAATGCTGATGATCACTGGGGGCCCAGAAGACTTGAGCACTGACTGGCTGCTGCTGTTGCTTCTGAGGCTGCTAATATCCACCTGATATCTCTCTCTCTCTCTCTCTCTCTCTCTCTCTCTCTCTCTCTCTCTCTCTCTCTCTCTCTCTCTCTCTCAACTAAAGACTCTAATCCCCAACAACGAAATCTGGGATAAATGCTAAACTCGGCAGAAAATGTATCATGCCAATGGACCGGGCTTATCAATTTACGTATCGATACATATATCTTCCCGAAAAAAAAAGGAATTTACAAAAAGCTTCATAACAACACCACTCGGTCACTCCAACCCAAAACCCCCTAACCCCAAGGTTCTAACCCTTTTATGCTACCACAGCTGCTCTTGCACTTGCAAAAAAACTAACCAACCTTTGAAAAATAGATGGCACGAGATCAAAACACGATTCTTAAGGCGGAATGGGGACAGGTAATATGAGGGTTTGTGCTTAGGATATTCATAAAACTAGCTGGTATCAATACTAGGTGATATTATCATTATCATTACTTCCTGAGCTACAACCCTAGTTGGAAAAGCAGGATGCTATAAGCCCAGGGGCTCCAACAGGAAAGATACCCCAGTGAGGAAAGGAAATAAACTGCAAGAGAATTAAAATAAAAATAAATCTTTCATATATAAACTATAAAAACTTTAAAAAACAAGAGGAAGAGAAATAAGATAGAATAGTATTCCCGAGTGAGAGAGCGTGTTAAATGCTAGACAGATGACGAGCGTGTCCCTTGTCGCTAAAATGCTGGAGGGAAATTTGCTCTCTTACGAGCAACGCAAAAACCTTAGTATGATAATACGAAAACCTTTAGGCTTCTGTCTGTATGTTTAAAGAAAAACAATACTTTAACTGAATTCCTACCATCCGATTCCAATCAATTTTAATCTTTGAAACGTTTCCATTACCCTTCTGGCAATCAAAATAATAAATCATACGCGGAAAATAACAAATGGTCTCCTCTGTTATCCATACCATTGTTCACATGAACACCAGAACTCCGTCTGCTGGTTACATTCACCGAATAACACTGTAACTCAGAGACGAGCGATGGGTGAAAGTCAAGTGAAACAGAACACTACAAAGTCCTTGACGAATTGAGAATATAAAATGTATATTTACAGTGACAACATAAATGGGAACTATTGACAGATCAGAATTTTTTTTTCAGCCCATTATCTTTTTCACACTTAGTAATTTCAAGTTCTATAATTACGTATATGCCTGAAAAGGAATCCGGCCATGACTTTCAAAAAAAAGAGAATCGGGTATTTGTCGTTAATGACAATTTATACACACATATATACATACGCAAACATTATTATAATTTATATATATATATATATATATATATATATATTATATATATATATATATATATATATACACATACATATACTCCCATATATATATATATATATATATATAATATATATATATATATATATATATATATATATATATATATATATATATATATATATATATATATATGTGTGTGTGTGTGTGTGTGTGTGTGTGTATAGCCCGTGGAGATAGTGCCATTGATGCACATTATGCGGTGTACTGTTGGCAATATTTTATGATCTTTGCAGGGTACCTTCTGGCCCTTAGATCCATCTTCTTTTCAGACTTCTACTTTAAAGACTTTCTTCCATCTTGTTGTCTATCCTTGGAACTTTTGGATCTATCCTCAGTTAAATATCGGCATCGAATGGCCTCCCTGGTCATATATACAAGGGAATGAGAGAGATAAATGCACTAATCTAATTTCCTCACAAAACAACATACAATGGAACACGTAGACCAACCCCCTAAATGCTTTTATGTAAGAGCTAAGTTAATAATGGAAATGACAGATTGCTAAATGTGTCAAAGATGTCAAGGTAAATCATCTAGACTATCAAATGTAACTATAGCGAGCACTACAGAAATTCATAGAAATTAAAGATTATTTGTCGTTCCATTTTAACTTGTCCATGAAGTCATGCTTTCTTTAATAAATGAGTCTGTAAATATACGCCAAGCCAAACATGCTGAAATCCCATGCAATAAAGTGGGCTGGTTTAAAATGTTTCCTTTCCTCGGTACCAGTTTCTTTAAATATCATAATAATATCTGCATTAAATAATTATATTCACTAAATAACAAGCAGTTTATAACATGGAACGAATAAAATTATCAGAATTATAATACTGCAAAGTGATTCTTAAGGCAACGAGATTTTCATCAGTTTTAGATAACTTTGAACTCCAAAAGGGTACATTAGAATTAAATTAACCAATCTGTTAAACATTTTTTATTGAAGAAAGATAAAGAAATCAGCTTCTAAATATTTACAGTAAGTTCATGAGACATATGATTTTCAGTCACTCGGGATTGCACAGAAAATTCAATTCACATTTTGTGCCTATCACATCCCCAATTGATTAAAAGGTCATAGGTCAACAACTTACGAAATTAATTGGTTCCAAGAGGCTGTTTGTAACTCGAATTTTTATACATTTTGGCCTAGGGTAGACCTAACCTGAATCCAAAGCCTATGATTCCAGCTACAAAAGTCTACAAATCACCGGATTTCATGTGAAATAGATATCAGGTTATTACAAATGTAATTTTGCATACTGTATTAAATGATATAATATTATTTATTGCAGTATTTATTTACCTTATCTTTGTTATTTTTTTGTTGGATTTGTGATTGTATCTCCGAATGTTCATAATTTGAGGACCTTCTGCATAGAGAAAGGTCAGCGAGAAAAATAATGAGGGTTCATGGGATAAGGTAGCATCGTCCACTTTCCTAAGGAATACAGGAAGAAAGGAGGCAAGGAATGAACATACGAACGATCTGACAAAAGGATGGGCTTCACAAGGCTCCTACGGAACGAAGGGAAGAACGAACAACCGAATGTACTTCACTGAAATAGAGGGGCACTCAGTAGAGAGCATGCCTTCACCCAGCCAAGCAGTCTTATTTTGCACTCAACTCCGCTGTGCTCTTGTACTTCGAAATATTTACTTCAAAATCTAATGGACTTGTCATTGGGTCATACGACACATGTCCACCGAGAAATTGGTTCGTTAGTTTTTGCGTAATGTTGTTCACAAACAAAAAATAGACTAACAAAATATTTTCAATTTACTTAACATAGCGATTATTTTCAAAGTACTGCTGCGTACTTTTTCTTTGATATACTTTATCCAAAAAGTTACAGATTCATCTTTGGATCACACCCAACATGACCACCAAATTTGGTCAAAATCAGTCCTGTAGTTTTTATGTAAAGTTGCCTTCAAACAAACAAATAAATACACCAAGAAACAGACGACAGGGGTGAATACATACCCTTCGCAAAGATTTTGGCGAAGGCAATAAAGGAAAACAGACGATAAGGCAACAGGTCGTGAAAACCTAAAGCCTAAAGTAAATATCTCTTTTGCAAGTTTACAAACGAGTTACTACTTGTTACCTGTACTGGACGACGTGTCACTTCCATTAACAAAAAGGTGTTTTGATAACTATTAAAACACGCTTTAGGATCACATCTATATCGTATCTATTACGAGGCTTTACTTTTTTCTTTATAGAGATAAGATTTGATATGATGAATTTGATGTGACAAATAAAACAATGAATTTGAAATTCATACTTATTTTTCCCCTTCCACAAAACAAAATGGAAACATATAATACTTGAAATCAAGATGAATTCCATTGTAACAATAGAACTCATTTGCGTAAACCAAACTCGCGTATGAATACATACATATGAAAACTTTAAGCAATGTTACTAAATATGCATCTTTGCTGAACAAGCAATGACTTTCTCATACGTACATTTCAATCCAAGGAAGGTAGACACGTTAGTTTTTTATTTATTTATATATATATATATATATATATATATATATATATATATATATATATATATATATTATATATATATATATATATATATATATATATATATATATAACTTATAAACAAATTAAAAGTATAGGATTAATCGAAACAACTTATTCAAATAAACACATTAAGTAATTTTAAACACATTAAAAATTTTTTAACTTATAAACGAATTAAAACTAAAGGATTAATCGAAACTTATTCAAATAAACCCATTAAGTAATTTTTAACACGTTAAAAATTAACACGCTAACGAATATTTTTTTTAACTTATAAACGAATTAAAACTAAAGGATTAATCGAAGCAACTTATTCAAATAAACACATGAAGTAATTTCTAACACGTTAAAAAATGGCAAATAGACCGTCAAAAATGACGTGGGACTAGAAGTCGATTAAAAATATAGTCCCCAGATATTCTTCCCATCTGTACCCCACCTGATACTGTCAATCATTTCACTCTCCATATTTTCTCCACAAAGGTGGGTAACCCCGTCAGGTGCCTTTCCTATATCAACTTAAAAATCACACCATATTCCAATAAAGGAAAGAGGACAGAGGCTCTTCAACATCCAATCTTTATCTCTGTACAACTCATCTAAAATGCTATGTGTGATTCCTGTTTCTTCAATTGCATAAAAATGGCTTTTTTTGAGACTTAAGATTTTCGGTGATCAATCTATTCTGAAGAAATTACTGAATTCTTTCATTCTACCTTAATTCGAGTATTGAGTGTATGTGTGTATATATATATATATATATATATATATATATATATATATATATATATATATATATATATATATATATATATATATATATATATACATATATATCGCATGTGTGAATGTGAACTAAATCGAGTAGTTACTTTGACAGGAACAAAACGTATACAAATACCAGAATCAGATCTGATTTTCCAGCGTTTACTATATCATTGACATTTTCCAAATATGATACCCTGAATCTAAATAGATAATAGATTAAATAACCTGTCCTTCATCGCAGGACTCGAAACTATCCTATGCAAAACAGAGTTGAATGGAAATTCAGCCAACAAAAAAAAAAAAAAAAAAAAAAAAAAAAAAAAAAAAAAAAACTTCGCATGAGGTCAAGTAATAAAAACAAAAGATTTCTTCGTCCTCTTCTTCTTACTTTCCAGAAAAACAACCACCATAATCTACGCGTTCTTCTTCAATCTTCTTTTCCTCCGCCGCTCCATCTTTTCCCTTATGTGGTCCCCTTCCAGTAAGCCCCCTGGAGCTTGAATAAATGCCCGCGATTAATCAAATAGCATGCGTCGGGAATACGTACCCAGCTACCCCTTTCTCCATCGTCTTCTCTTGCTAACATTCCTGTATACTGAGGATTTCGTCTCTAAGGGCTTGCAACAGCAAACTCTCTCTCTCTCTCTCTCTCTCTCTCTCTCTCTCTCTCTCTCTCTCTCTCTCTCTCTCTCTCAGCATGAATACTATGTCTTCAAAATAATCTATCGTTTCTATACATATGTGTTCAAAATGTATTACACATTAGAGTATAATCGGATCGATTTTCAAATTGGGAAAAAAAAATATTCAGATATCCCGATGATTCAACACAGTAAAAACATGATAAATCGGTAAACGAAATATCTAACACTCATCTTCAGTAAAAGGTTGTGGAACCAGATTAAGCAGTAAGTCGGCGCCAATTGCAGGAGTAAATACCATCGATATATCACATCTGTCAGAAGTATGTTAAATTGAAAACCCTTTTTTTCAATCGCTTGAAAAGAGCCTCGATCTCCACAATTTTATGTATTAAAGCATAAAAAGGATTGCATTATACCATATAACTTTGTTATAATGTAAATTATAAGACATTTCTTATTGATTGCAACTGAATAAAGATGTATTTCCAGGTGTTTTAAATCAAAATGAAAGTCACATATGAAGAGTACGGAAACTAGTCTGAACAGAGACTCACAAATCATGCAAAACAACGATATCCTGTTGATTATGATATAGCACTCACGTCGCCAGTGAAATCATTCAATGAATCTATCTCTTACACTATAGTCTCTAATAACGTAACTGAGAAAAGAAATTATGAACTGTCTAAAGAGCTAGCAAATATTATTTATTTGGGGTCATAAAGATTATGAGAAAACACTCTCCATAACCAGATATAAAGAGTATCAACTGCCCAGTGTCAAATTATCTTTTGATGCCTTAGAATAACTGGAATCTACTGATATCTACCAACTTGTCTCGATGAATCCTGCTACGTAATCTTCCTTATATTCATGGAATACATACTTAATTACCTCAACCATTACTTATGAAAATACGCATTGAATTAGTTACATATAGGCTTATGAAAAGGTCAAGCTCAAATATCTCTATCTATACATAAGAATACATATCTTGCCATCTATACATATTTTTATGAAAAATACACAGTATACTCAACCTCTTTCCCATATTTAAGGAATATACACCATCTCTAATGATTCAGATTAGTCCTGTGTTTGGTGTGCACGTGTACAGTTCAGTACTTCTTCAAATAACTCGAAAGTGAAGTAGGATATTTTTCATCTAAACCGAGGATGACTAGACACGATGTTTTTTTATGAGAGTGACATGAAAAACAGAAAATCTTAGTCAACAAGAGTCCATAAGTTAAACTCTGTTTTTTTATGAATATTGCATAAATAAACTTGTGATATTAATAAAAATCGAAGGTCAATCGTGAAAATAACTAATTCAAGTTCATGTTTGTGTAAAAAAAAAAAACATTTCAGCAGATGATATCTCATAACGCGCGCATTGATTATATTGTGACAGAATATTTGAATAAATCATAACTGATTAAATTTCTTTTTTTTATCAATAGTCCAACACCTCTTATCAATGCTGATTTACTCCAACTTGATAAATCTTTCATGCCATTCGATTTTAAAAAGCTAAAAAGTTGTATCCTCGTCAGCCTTTGTTTACTACGTCATCTAAAATGCTCTAAACAAAATTCATTACCACAAGTTCTTGCAGCCGCCAAGAACGTCTTCATGTTTATTCTTTTCGGATTATCACAGATTATATATGGGCAATGAACTGTACGTTTAATTATATCGAAATCGTAAAAAATGAAATCAAGGTTATAAATGTATATATATATATATATATATATATATATATATATATATATATATATATATATATATGTGTGTGTGTGTGTGTGTGTGTGTGTGTGTGTATACATATATATATATATATATATATATATATATATATATATATATATATATATATATATATATATATATATATATATATCAATTTATCAGGTAGCCTACTGGAAACGTCCCTTCCTGGCGTTTTGCGGAACTGGGGTTGGAGTCACGCTGAAGTTTTATAGTCTCCTACAGTGTCTGCAACCTCACCATCCTTGCGACCTAAGGATGAGAAGTTTGGATGAGCTTAAAGGTTTAACTGCTGAGTCATCAGCATCCATTGCCTGGACCTCCCTGATCCTAGCTTGGGTGGATAGGTGGGTTGTGTACTGATATGTATATAAAGTCAGTCTCTAGGGCATTGTCACTGTCCCTTGCCTCTGCCATTTGTGTGACCTATAAACCTTAAACACACATGAATAAGATGCTTGATACATGAAATATCTTTATACACTTTCATAATTATAATATATACATCGTACAAATCCTACATACCACATTTGCAAACATTATGTGACATTTCGTTTGCTGAAGATATATTTTTAAAAGATTCCGCTCAAATTTTTTTTCTTAACATCTATTACGCCAATGAATCTAAAAACTTATCTAAGTAATTCTAGAGAAAAAATTACCTAATGGATATATTATTTCAATATATCTAGTTAATCAAAGCTTTTTGAATGTCATAAAGAAGCATTCAGATCAATATCCGAGATGTCCTATTTGCTTAAGCTGATTAACTTGAAAAGTAAATATATTATGATTCACCGTTTACCTGAAGGGGTTTTACGCGAATTCTAAAGAGCCAACGTTACCAAAAAAAAAAAAAAAAAAAAAAAAAAAAAAAAAAAAAAAAAAAAAAAAAAAAAAAAAAAACCTATTCATAAGAGTTCAATTTGTGTTTCGAAACTTAACCCTGAAAACCTAATCAAACCCACTTATACTGGTAATGCAACTACAATTCATAGTTTGCCCAAGATTTCTCTTACCTTTCCTCCGCAAAACGTTTACACTCACAAGAAAAAAAAAAAAATTGCAAACCGATTCTATACACCATTCTAGTTCTTCACCGACCATGTTTTTAAAACATAAAATCCGGTCCATATGAAACTTTCACAGTAATAAATTTCAAATAAAATACAACACAGCTTTTTTTGGGGTGGAAAGGGTTGAACACTGACGATAAATTCAGCAGCCGGCATCAATGAATTTTTTTTTCTTCTGATTGGTCGATGTGTTGTATTAATATAACGGATATATAGCGTGGCTTTGTACGCTTTCAAATAAAGTATTATCGTGAAAATTATTCGAAATTCATCTGAACAATAATCGACTGAATACCTTCATGAATGAAAAAAAAAAACGTTAAAAATGAAGGTACATGTTTCAGCAACGAGTATCAATGTGATACCACCAATCACAATTAAATTTCATGATATCGGTTGCGGACATTTATCTAACGTCAGAACAAAAAAAAAAAAAAAAAAAAAAAAAAAAAAAAAAAAAAAAAAAACGAGAGAGAGTTTTGTGGTGCGGTTTCATGAAACAGTTTAGGTGCAAACAATGAATCGATACCTGATCCTAATTTTACAAAACATAAACTCTTTATGTCTGTACTTCTACTGTATATCAGTAACTCATTATTATCAGTTCCAGTCACCGACGATTGATACAAGCCTCAGAGAAACGAAGGCCGTTCTTATGAGCGTAGGAGATTAGGGTAGACGCGTACGTAAGGAAAGCAGACGAACATAATAATAACTAATATTAGTATTATCAATAATAATAATAATAATAATAATAATAATAATAATAATAATAATAATAATAATCATTATTATCATTTATAATAATAATAATATCAATAATAATGATAATTATTATAGAGAGAGAGAGAGAGAGAGAGAGAGAGAGAGGAGAGAGAGAGAGAGAGAGAGAGAGAGAGAGAGAGAGAGAGAGAGAATCCAAGATGTAGCCAAAGAACGGGTGCGTCATGTGTGTGTGTGTGAGTGTGTAAGTGAAAAATGAAACGGACAAAATCAAGAGTCGTGGGAAGAGCAGGTTACTCAACACCGATCAAAGCAAACTAAACCTTTACAACTAAACTTAAATGAACAGAAACAACAACTCTCTCTCTCTCTCTCTCCTCTCTCTCTCTCTCTCTCTCTCTCTCTCTCTCTCTCTCTCTCTCTCTCTCTCTCTCTTTAATATTTCCTTATACAAAATCGTCAGATTCTTACATACTAATGACGTCAACGGAATCGTTCGTTATTGAAGCCCTGAATCAAAACACACACATACACGCACACCACTTTCCGATAGTGGTCCGAACTACCTTCGACGGGCACAATCCTCCGTTCCCTCGCCATGTCTTTGCATCCTCCGAGGGATTAATTAGCGAAGTTTGAGAGGACATCTCATTAACTACTAGGCGAAGTCAGTAACCGCGTTCCTTGTCACATCATAATACGTGGAAATATATTCACTAGCTCTTGACTGTTAGTCCAATTGCAAATGATAAAATATCATTGCTATTAATAATAATGAGGCTTTCACAGTATTGATTGTTATTTATTGTTACCATTATAATTATTATTATTATTTGTGTTTTATTATTCAAAGTCACACTTAATAGGTAAATCATTAATATAACTTCTTTATACTGAGATAATAGAGGACTACTTTCCCATTGAAAATAAAATTTGGTTTAATTAGCCACTTGCTTATTACAATAAATTTCCTCTCATTCGACATATATGACCAATTTTCCAATCAAACTAATCAGACCTGAATCAGGAAGCCTTGCTTAAAACGAAAATATTTAAATCAATAGAAAAAGACATCTTAACCAAACTCGAAAATTATAACTGTATCGAAATGTCAACTGACTTCGGTAGGGATAACGGGTGAAATAGTATGTGAACTTCTACAAGGTCTACAGTAGATATCATCTGCAATACTGCTGTACCACTTTCCTCTTGGTAAGGGTAGAAGAGACTCTTTAGCTATAGTAAGCAGGTCTTCTAATAGGACACTCCAAAATCAAACGATTGTTCTCTAGTCTTGGGTAGTGCCATAGTCTCTGTACCATGGTCTTCCACTGTCTTGGGTCAGAGTTCTCTTGCTTGAGGGTACACTCGGGCACACTATTCTATCTTATTTCTTTTCCTCTTCTCTTGTTAAAGTTTTTATAGTTTATATAGGATATAGTGTATTTATTTTAATGTTATTGCTCTTATAATATTTTATTTTTCCTTGTTTCCTTTCCTCACTGGGTTATTTTCCCTGTTGGAGATCCTGGGCTTATAGCATCCTGCTTTTCTAGGGTTGTAGCTTAGCAATTAATAATAAAAATAGTAATGTATCCTCAGAAGAGCTGATAAACTTATGCAGTACAAATATATGAATTATATACGTATACAATGTATGCGGTATATGCGTAAGAGCCATAACACAGGTTTTCTTTATTTGAGTTAAGATAAAGGGGTGGAAAAGGCCACCCAATCATTTGTTACTGAAATCGTAATATTGGAATAGGCACTATAAAAAATAAGTTTTCAACAGGTGAGTGAATGTTGGTTCTTCTTATGCAATGGCAAATTTATACAAACCCTCACACACAAACGCATTTAAAATATATATATATATATATATATATTATATATATATATATATATATATATATATATATATATATATTTATATATATATATATGTATATATATATATATGTGTGTGTGTGTGTGTGTGTGTATATATACAAATTATATATATGTATATATAAAGTATATATATATATATATATATATATATATATATATATATATATATATATATATATATATATATATATATATATATATATATATACATATACACATACAGTATATATGTGCGTATGTGGACAACAATGCTATCTACTCTTAACTGTATGATAGGCTATTGACAGGCTAGCGAACACGTATAATGGGCACCTATTTCTAAAGAGAACAAAAGCATATTGGTTGGCATACGTGAGATCTGACTAAAATTCATTGATTGTTGAACGTAATGACCATAACATCGTGCAGCGTACAGATAACATACTGAGAACACAATCATCGTCAAAGCACCTCTCACATATAACTAAGCCTTTTGATTTCTACAATCAAATGTAACACATCTAAGAGGTAAACAAATATCTAAATGACTAAAAAGATGAGAGAGCTAAAGGGCAATGTACCAAGGGTATGTCTTCTAGTATCTTTTCACATCTTGCCGACAAACTTTGCACCAATTAGATGATATTGGCGACCAACTTGAAGTTGGGCTCCTTCGTGATTGTGCGACGTAACTTTAACGAGTTCACGTGACTTAATTTTACGTCAATCGAGAATATTGGGTACTTGGTGTAATGATAGGCTACAAGATGCCTTAAAAAATCGTAAGACGTCATTCATAAACAAGTAAAAGATGTAAAGGGACATATGTAGAAAAAAAAATCTAGGACATAATTAGGAGCTAAAAAATTTTATTCACACAAAAAAGTACAAGGAAATGATTCAAAGCAAAAAAAAATATAAAGAAACTAACTAGTAAGAGATAAAAGAACAAGAAGACTTCAACTGTTTCAATGACTTCTACTTCGATTCATGTTTACCCCAGTGACGTCAATAAGAACATCGCCGTCGATGGATGTGGGTCAAACATGATCATCCTGGGTAACACGAGGTGGATTTACAGTAATTTTGGAAATATTATACATCATAAATAATAAGAAAATAAATAATTATACGAAAATCAAATAGATTTACATACATCAATCAATCTGATACATACCGCCTACATACGCATAAAGCACATAATTATGAATAAATTCAGAGTACACACAAGGATACACTTATGACTATCACTCACACAAAGCCATCGTTCACAACGCTTGTAATCTGACCAGACGCAAATCTTGGGTTGGGGGTTAAAATCACGTTATTTCTTTTGATTCTGGAGCAACTTCCGATTGTAGACATTTGCACGATCATACCAAACAATGAATAAGGACGCATGCTCCCTGTGCCCCTCTTGGAATGACATGTCAAAAATGTCACTGCAAGTGTTTGTGTGTATACTTGCAACCATGTTTCATTGAATAAACGGACGGCAAAAACATGACTGAATTAACTTGAAACTGAATTGATTTAATTTTTTTCAACGATTCCTTTGTTTGTTCTTGACCATACAAGGCGTAATTCTTTTATAAGTAATGTATTAAGATTTCAAAGATCGTTTACAGTTAGCGATTACATAATCTTTATCAATTTTATTTTCTCAGTATCGGAACAAATTTTTTTCAGATTAAAATCACACATCCAAAACTAACATCATCAAAATCTTATAATTCAAGAAGCTGGAGAAAGTAAATGGCAATAAGGGATTCCGCTGATATCCAGAACAGAAGGATATCTTACACGACAAGAATACAAGAATTGTTTATGTTTGCCACAGCCTCCCCTTTGTCAGTATCTTCTAAACAGACTAACACTTCTCTGCGTGTTATTTAGGCGAACAGTTAAATTAAGATTCACGAGGGCCGCGTGGATAGTGGTCATCCATATACATAATTCACAAATGTAAGTAGACCCCGCAATAAACCGGATTCTCGTAAATTCAACCGGAATATTGCGAACCATACTTTCACAATCCTATGATATGTTTCTTTCACAAAATCAATAAACAATTAAATTAATCATTTATGAAACAGCACAGAACACGAGTCTTGTAATACAAGAGGATAACAAATTTGTTGTCTTATTCTGCCCTACATAGGGTTAACAAGGAATATGTAATGATTGAATTTAATTCATACACTAATTTACTATTAATGCTAAATTATATAAAAATCGATTGCATGGGTTAAATGCATCAATTATTTTGCGTAGTTCAAATAATTTACCTAATTAAAGAAGCTAATTCGATATACCATAAATAACAGTTTCCTGCATCTTGCTTCCTTGCTAATATCTTCATCACGGCGCTTTCTCTGGTTTGAATAAGAGGTTTTGAAACTTTGCCATTGTAAAACCGATGTTGCATTACTGTAAATAGAGAGCATCTGTGTACATAATGCGATATCTTTAAACACATATCAATCAACTAAACAGAATATTCCTTATTGTTTTCGTTACTGTAACGTCAGGAATAGTTATACATAATATAAATATTTATTATCATTATTATTATTATTACTAGCCAAGCTACAACCCCAGTTGGAAAAGCAAGATGCTATAAACCCAAGGGCTCCAATAGGGAAAAATAGCTCAGTGAGGAAAGAAAATAAGGAAATAAATAAATGATGAGAACAAGTTAACAATAAATCCTTCTAAAACAGTAACAACGTCAAAACAGATATGTCCTATATAAATTATTAACAATGTCAAAAATAGATATGTCATATATAAACTATAAAAAGACTCATGTCAGCCTGGTCAACATAAAAACATTTGCTCCAACTTTGAACTTTTGAAGTTCTGCTGATTCAACTACCCGATTATGAAGATCATTCTGCAGTGGTGATAAAGATTGCAAATATGCATTAATTTTCGTTTTAATGTATGCAAAAAAGATTTTATCTAAAATGGCCACTAAACACCAGAATGAGGAACGAGTGTTTTAGGGTTGTCTTTCTTTTAGCTCGAACAAATACGATGATACAAATAAGTAACAAATGCGGCCACGGTCAAATGGTACCTTTTAACTTTATTTCCGGAATCCACCATTCACTGCCCTGGTTGATCCTGTTCCATTTAGTCGACTTCCAGCATATACAGCTGAACCAAAAATGTAGAAATAATGTAAAGCCGTTAATGCCGAATTTAAAGGTAATAGAAGCAGATAGCTCTAAACATATATCGAATATACAAACTCAGCTATATGCGGGATTCCTGAAAATGCGTGTATAGGCCTATACACACACAATCTATATATATATATATATATATATATATATATATATATATATATATATATATATATATATATATATATATATATATATATATATATATTATATGTGTGTGTGCTTTTTGCGACAAAATATCTATGGAACAGGAAAAACGTTGTTTGAAATACGCCGATGACCTTCGATGTCAGGGTGCCAGAGAACTTCAAAACATTCATTCATTCATTCATTAAAATCAATTTCTTTACGTGAACTGTACCAGAACAGGCCCAACCATTAAATCACAGGCCTAACTGGCCTTCTCACCAACAGCAAACTAATTGCTAGGGTGCGTATCTGCTTACTAATGATTGAGAAAAAAAATAATTTAAGCTTCCACATTTAATCAATCAAATATCAAATTGTTCCCAAAACTTCCCAGATCTATTGGCATATTCTATGCATAAAGATAGTCCATATATAACTCCAATTAACTACAGATTTCTCCAGAAAAAATACCGCAATCATGCAATAAGAGACCTAAAATAGGCTAAGCTGTTCAACTATACAACTATATATATATATATATTATATATATATATATATATATATATATATATATATATATATATATATATATACATATATATATATATATATATATATATATATATATATATATATATATATATATATGTATGTATACACATATTTATACATATATATATATATATATATATATATATATATATATATATATATATATATATATATATATATATATGCATATATATATTACACACACACACACACACACATATATATATATATATATATATATATATATATATATATATATATATACATATATATGCATATATATATATATATATATATATATATATATATATATATATATATATATATATATATATATATAATTTATATATACACACATATATCAACTGTAACTAGTCCACTGCAGGACATAGGCATCAGGCACGCCTTTCCACTCGGGTCTGTTTATGATCTCTCTATGCCAATCTATACTCGCAAATTTTCATAGTTTGTCAGTCCATCGTCTTCTCTTTCCCTGCTTCTTTTGCAATCTCTAGAGCCACATTCCGTTATTCCTCCACTTTAGTTTACTCTTGTATCTATGTTGCTCTTTTTCGGTCTCTTAGTATTATTCTTTCCATAGTTATTTGAGTTATAACTGGCTTGTTTTCTAAAGATTTAGTAAGGCTCTAAAGTTTCTGATACACAAATTAATGCTGGTAAGCCTATCTGCTTACATACTTTTCTTTTTAGAGAAAGTGGTATTTTACATTTCATCATCTCACTTTGTTCGCCGAAAGCTCTTCATCCTATGCTTATCCTACTTTTAATTTCTATATCGTGCCTTGGGGAAACAGTACTGTCTGTAGTGCTTCGACCATAACTTATTTGTTTCTTCTCAGCATTTTCATTGAATATTATCTTACTTTTACTCATATTCATTTTCAGTCTACATTTCTGCTTTATTCAAAACTTCTAACATCTTTTGCAATTCATCCATTGATTCACTAGGCAGAACTAAGTCATCTGCAAATTATCAGTGGTTTTATTTATATATACACACACACACACACACACACACACACACACACACACACACACACATATATATATATATATATATATATATATATATATATATATATATGTGTGTGTGTGTGTGTGTGTGTGTGTGTGTGTGTGTGTGTGTGCAGGAAACTCAGAAGCAAAATTCCGGTAGGTGTGTGGTGCAACACTGGAATCAGTCAAATCTTTACTGTTTTTGCATCTATTTTTCTTTTTTGGTCTGGTATCTTGACTCACATAACTGGTTATGTGACGCAAAGATTTCTGGTCTCTTAACTGTCTTCAGGAGTAAAAGGAGTAACCAAAACACTGACAACATCTTTCACTTTGTTATTAATACTCTTGCGGTGCAAACGGACTTCGGAAGTGAGTGAAATTAATTACTAGAGAAAAAGGGGGAAAAGATATACTATTGAAAGGTCAGTGCAAAGAAGATATGAGTAGAAATGTATTAAAAGCAAAAATAATGACAAATAGCATCCCAATAAACACTTATTGGTTAGAATAAAGTCTTGAATACTGGCTAAAAACATTAACTATACAGTAAAGATGAAATTAGATCCCGACTCAGTGTTCCCTAGAGCAACAAGTGCTATAGTCCGAAGCATGTGGCGCATCATGAAAATTACGAATGATAGTTATAAGATCTTCATCTGTCTGAAAGAACTATTTGTGAGGCTTTAGATGACCCAGAAGAATAATGAAAATAATAGTGGATGTAGTGGTGGAGCCCCTATCATCGTAACATAGAAAGTCTAATCTTTCTTTCACAATAACTCATAATTTCAACACGCATCATGTAGGTTTACACCTCTATACAGTAGTAAATGTCTTATGGTTAATAATACGTTTAGCTAAGTTAATCGCTCTACAGATAATATCACAATAATACGTTTAGCTAAGTTAATCGCTCTACAGATAATATCACAATAATACGTTTAGCTAAGTTAATCGCTCTACAGATAATATCACGAGTGACAAATCTACCATACACAGATAGATCTATTGGTATATCTGGACCGTGGATCTATTATACCAAAACTGAAAATGATGAGATAACATATACCTAATAAACGAATGGCTAAGAGGAAATTAAATGAATTAAGAAGAAATAAACTCAACGGGGTAACTTCCAAACAGTAACAGAAATTGGGGTTTCTACAATGCTTAACGCTAAAAGATACATGTCTAATTTTGACAAGCCATTCGTTCTCTGGCTCTTTATAAACACGTACTACGTCACTCCGTAGACCAACTTCCGTTAGCCTAATGTTCGCCGACGGTTTCACACCTGGAAGAATCCCAAGGTCTTTCTCACGTAACCTTTTACAGTTGCAAATTCCTTTCAATGCCTTTTGATCAAAGGACAAAGTTATTTACTTAATTTTAGACACCTTATTTTCTATTCGAACCATTTCAGAATTCAGCAAAGAGAAAATAATTAGCACTGGGATGAAGGCCTGAACCTCCGAAATGTTAGGATTTATATATTTGAAATAGCGGAGTAATTTTTAAAGTTTAATAGATGCATACTCAAATGATATTGATATTTCCATTTAAATCATGACCAGATGCCGCCTTTGAGTAATACGAAAAATGGGAAAATAAAACTAGTTATATATCGTTCCGAAATCAGTGTAACGTGCATATTAAGGACTCTTCCTGCGTGGGTACAAAATAAAGAGCCGTCACTGGGAGGACTAGATATAGACTGTATCATACCTTCATTTTCCTGCCCATTGAAAGTAAAATAAACGTTGTATTAATTGTAGAATTGTAAATGGAAAATCAGCTTCTGACGTATAGGGTACAGTTGGCTTCATTAATTCCGGTACACTTCACGGGAAACTACGGAAGTCTGGCAGCTGTACGTTGTAGCAAGTAACGCTGTGTTTAGCTAAAAAGAAACTGTTCGCAATGCTGCCTGTAAGACAAAGTTTCTGAGCTTGTAAGCACGTGATCAAAAGCATTGTTATTAATTTTACGAAGTACTGTATAGAAAATAAAAATCATTTTCATAACAGGACTTCGTAAAATCAATAAAAATGCTTTAGGTCACTGTTTACAAGCTCAGCAACTTCGATTTACACACAGCGTTGCCAAGTTTCCCTGACGTCTCCTTAGTTTCCCATGAAGTGTGCCAGAATTAATGGAGCCAACTGTACATACACCCATTTACCACTCATCGGTAACGGTCATCAATACCAAGGTAGCCTATATAGAAGAAGGGAGAGTCAATACCTTTGTCATGTTTTAACGAAGACACAGGGATATACTCAAAACATATGGTCAAGAAACATGTACCAGCTGCGTCGGATTGCTCTGCCACAGACATGACATAAAAGTGAGCTGAACGTTACTTTTGACGAACAACTAACAGTTTCGAAGCATCTTAAGCGTAAAGGTGGTGTGAAAATAGGAGAAAATTAGTCTAGACGGATGTGGTTGAACAGAACAGAAAACAGCCTCAACTGATTACAGCCATTGAGAACCTAACGCATCTCTATTTGCTCACAGTTGAAAAAGAAAGAAAAAGATATTCGAAGCCCATCAAGGCTTAAGAAAAGCTCGAATGATATCCAATACTTTTTGCTTCGAAATAAAGAGCCAGATAAAGAAACTGAACCCGGCTGCTCCTACTGTTGAATGCTATCTTAGTCCTATCGCCCTCTGACATATCGAATACATGAGAGCTTTAATCCCAACCTACACCCTACAAGAATGTGCTTTATCTTGGCTGCTCTACTATTAGCCTTTAAAATCAGGCCGACGCGAGGTTAAAACCCGTCAGAAAATGTTCAGAATATGAAATTAAATCGAGAAGGTTGCTTAAGGCATAAGCTGACATAGGCCTACCTGCTAAATAACTTTGAGCGATGGTCTAGGTTATCGTGCGACCGTAGTTTTCTTTCGAACGCCAAACCGACGCTAGATAATGTATCCTACACAAGTATCCTTCTCTCAATAGTAGTAATTCCTTTACAATAGTCAAAGGCCTATATGGTTGCATATGTCTCCAAACGATAGTTGAATTAAAAGAATGGTTAGAGAAGAAACAATGTAAAAACAGAGACACTACTAAAAAATTACTGACTTCTAGAAAAGATATCAAATCTTGAAGAAATTATGAAAAAAAAAAGATATAAATATTTAATACTTTTAATAGCAAACTAATAAGGCAACTGCATAGCAGCAATAACCCCCCCCCCCCCCAAAAAAAAAAATCTAAAATATGGTTAACGAAGAGGAACGAGATACAGCGGGTCCAGGGGACACCAGAGGAAGCTGGGAACGAAAATAATTATCCATCATCATAAAAATCCCTAATTGCATATCGTGATCTTAAATACCTGGACACCAATTGTATCAGATAAGAGCATTAAAATTCTATAGACCGCTTTGGAAAAAAAAAATATAATGGCGCCCTCATCTCAAAAGAATTTAACTGAGGTTGTCTCTATTCTTAGAGAAATTCCTACCTATTGCCCGCAGAGGAGCGCAGGCAAGACTTCCAGTGACCTGACCCGCTGTTAATAGAATGCTGACATAGAAGAAAATAAGAGGATGCGAAAAATAGGCCTACTCACGGTCTATATAACTCTAGACTCTAGCTAGTCTAAACGATGGGCCTAGTAGAATCTTGTAAGAATGAAAATGGTTGAAAAGAAAATTCCAATATTGAAGAATCAGTATATATGTGAAGCGAAGCACTAAACAGAGGCAAGGGATAAGTAACCTATATTTAACCCTGTCGATAAAGGGAGACAAAATGATGAATCATTCCACATAAAAGACAATATTCCAAACATAGGTAAAACCATTAGAAGCTTTAATTTCTGAGACAGAAAATATAAGAATTTCCACTCACATCACGACAGATGGAAACCAGCATTAGACTATAAATTTTCGCCGTGTGTGCTCTAGTTTAGGCATAACATGCTACACACGCTCACAAACAAACACACACACACACACGCCCACAAACTTTCTTAGTTCGTCAATACATCGTCTTCTCTTCCTTCCCCTGCTATCTATCTATCTATATATATATATATATATATATATATATATATATATATATATATATATATATATATATATATATATATATAAATATATATATATATATATATATATAATATTTCTAAATACTTTATATTCGTAAATTTATAAATATATATATATATATATATATATATATATATATATATATATATATATATATATATATATATATATATACACACGCGCACATATATATATATATATATATATATATATATATATATATATATATATATATATATATATATATATATATATACACACGCGCACATATATATATATATATATATATATATATATATATATATATATATATATATATATATATATATATATATAAAAAATACGATGATAATCACAATGAAACTATAATCGGAAATGCTAGACCAACAAAATTTCGTGTTCATGAAGAAGGAACAACACAAGCAACAACAGTGGTCGCGAACTTGTCCCACGAAGCATAAAAAAGCAAAGCCAGACGTCCATGCAACCAGAAAAAAGTAGACATTGTGATCACACACGTACCTTATTAACTTGAAACCATAAAAAAAATCCTGAATGCATTATAAGGCAGAAATAAATAACCATTAACATATAATGTTAATCGTACATGACGTCAAAATGTAGAGTTAAATAATATTCAAACATGTAAAGGTCGACTGGACTGGGGACAGAATGGTAACATCTATAATAATCCAGATTTTAAGAGTAGAATAAGAAGGAATGAGAAGCACGCGCAGAAAAAAAAAAATAAAAAAGGCATAAACCCAACTTCACGAATAGTTCCTAATAAAAAAATAAACATTAATACTAGTGCAAGCCGCTCAATCATGCGCGTTACGTAAGGAAAACCTCTTTTTGACTGAGCTGGTGTCTGATCCTTTATTT
>NC_090769.1:31993731-32021231 GCF_036898095.1 Palaemon carinicauda
AAGAAGATAGAAGATTTGGATAGAGAAAGCAGAAAGGCAGGGCGGCAAATGAATATGAGTAAAACTAAGATTATGTTAAAAGAAAATACATAGAAACAGCAATTAAGGATTATGGACGAACCTATAGAGATTATTAATGAATATACGTACTTAGGACAGACAGTAAGTGTTTCCCCAGGACACGAGACCGAAATTAAAAGGAGGATAAGCATGGAATTGATGGCTTTTGGTAAAACTAAATCAGATTATGAAAAGAAAAATGTTACTTTCTCTAAATAGAAAAATATTTAATTAGATGATCCTACTATTTTTAACTTTTGCATCAGAAACTTGGAGCCTTACTAGAGCTTTAGAACAAAAACTAAGTGTTATTCCCATCATTATTCTTTCTATAGCTCATTGAATTATAACTAGAAAAATAGCAACATTGATGCGAGAGCAAACTAAAGTAGAGGCTATTTTAACATGTAAGAAAAAGAAATGATCATGGGCAATGCATATAACGAGAATGATAGATAATAGATAGACATTAAGATTAACAGAATGGGTCCTTAGAGATTGAAAGAGAACCTGGGAAGAGAAGACGATGGCCTAACAAGCTAAAAAAAATTTGCGGGTATAGGCAGGAATAAAAAGACTAAAAACAGACATGAGTGGAGGGAAATGTCTGAGGCCTTCGTTCTGCAGTAGACTAGCAAAGGCTGATGATAATGAGGATGATTCTTTGGATCTAACAGAGACTGCAAATTTAGAAAAAGTGAGACAAATATTGTGGTCACTTTTTTACCTCTATTGCTGACTCGAGGATGAACTTCTTGTGTAAAAAACTTCCACAACATTAGTCTCATTCCTATAAATGAGCTCATCAGCAATGCGTCAGAGCGACTACCAACTAAAACACTGCTTTTTCACCTAAAGTTCAGGTTCCTATATTAAATTGGAAACAGATATAGATAGATATGGAAATAAAGTACGAAAGATATAAATAAACAAATTAAAATAACTTGACAACAATCAATAAACCATGACTTGATACGTCTGTGAGCATGCTTAACTAATGTTTATTCATATATCAAATAATTCCCCAACATGATTTAGAAGATCATTCCATAATTTATCAACACCTAAAATAAAAACATAAAAACGTTATGGTGTTAAAACTCACAAAGGAAAGGGCAAGTTTAATGGAGGTAAACTTTGAGGTGGCAATGAAGAGAGTAGTATTTTGTCATGCTAAATACTTATATTTTTTACAAGTTTGATCTTTAATATCGCCTTTCTACAGTAGTAATGACTACCTTATCACTCGTTATCATCCTATTACTCTGTATCACAGGCTGTCCTAGAGGTTCCTTGTCGAGTATGTTTTTAAAACTTTAAATCTTACTTGAACAACCAACAGTTATGTAAAATGTAAAGTAAAAATCTCGTATGAAATTTTGCTTTGCTTGAATGAAAAAATATAAAACTTTAATCAATGTTTCAGAGCCCCTTTAAAAAATAATCTAGTGAGTGGTGATGAGATTGAAATGCCCATACTATATGGCAAAAGATGTTGAGGAGGACAGGGAAACTTTGGAAATTACTGATATTGCATTATAGAAGCAGCACTAACACAGGCAAGTAAAGGAATATGAGCTGCCTTGTTGTTAGAACTGTTTTTGACCGTGTTAATCATGAGACCCTTGTTTTCAAAGTTATACAGGTGTGAGTAGATGGGTCTTTTCTTAGTATCATTATTGAATTTATGAGTAATATATTGCCAAGACTAAACGTTGATGAGCTTCAGAGTGACTATAGTAATGTAATATTTAATGTTCCCTATGATAGTATTCTCTTTTCATTGTTTTACATATTATATACACATGGCGTGTGGTTTGGCCTAGAAATCAAGTTTGGTGGCTATGCAGACGTTCTTAGTCTCTTTTCATCAATTCAATCTCATAGGTCTACCTGTGATTATTGAATTCTTCAAAAGAGATATAGGTAAAATTGGTACATGGTGCAAATTATGTGGTATGAAGTTGGACCACAACAAAACTCAAAGTATGAAAGGAAAAAAGTCAAGAATAGCAGCTCCTCAACATCCAGATCTTTGCATTGATAATTTATCTTTAGGTGTAATTCTTTATTGCAAATTTACTTTTAGGAAATACATCTGGTCTGTATGTTCTTCAATTGTACAAAAAGATGGCATATTGAGATAGTCTTATAAGATTTTCGGCGATCAATCTTTTCTGAGAAATGCCTTGATTCTTTCACACTGTCATGTTTTGAATATTATTCTACTGTTTGGTCTTCAGCTACTGACTCTCATCTGGATTCGTTAGACAAAATCTTGCTGTCTAATAAATTCCTTATCCCTGATCTGGATATCAATCTCTGGCTCCATCCTTCAGTTAGTTCTTTATGCATATTGCATAAGATTTTCCATAATTTTGATCATCCTTTGCATTCAGATCTTCCCAGACTGTACCATCCAGAGCATAGTACTAAGAGTAGTCTACAGTTAATTCTAACAGCCTTGTTCTCTCCATTATAAGGCTCAATACCTATACAGTATTCTTGAAATATTATCTATGACCAGATTTTTTTGCAAATGTTTTTCTGTTTATCAGGTTGACACAAGTCTCGTTTCATAGTTTTTGTATGATTTATCTATCTATCGTTGTTACTGATCTCAATATATTTAATGTTTTTTTTAATTATTTCTCATTTGTAGATTATTTGTTATTTTTCTATTTCCTTTCCACACTGGGATACTTTCCTTTGAAGCCTTCCGTTTTTTCGACTAAGGTTGTAGCTAGACTAGTAATAATAATAATAATAATGATATGGAATAGTCAGTAGCAAGGTATTATTATTATTATTATTATTATTATTATTATTATTATTAGCTAAGCTACAACACTACTGGGAAAAGCACAAAGGCTCCAACAGGATAAATAGCTTAGTGAGTTAAGGAAATAGGAAATAAATAAACTACAAGAACGGCAATGAACAATTTTAGAATAGGAACAACATTGAAATAGATATTTCATATATAGATTATAAAAAGAGACTTATGTCAGCCAGTCCAACATAAAAACATTTACTGCAAGTTCGAAATTTTGAAGCTCCGCCGATTCAACTATCTGATTACGAAGATCATTCCGCAACTTGGTCACCGCTGGAATAAAACTTCTCTTGCTTGAGGGTACACTCGGGCACACTAATCTATCTTATTTCTCTTCCTCTTGTTTTGTTAAAGTTTTCATAGCTTATATGGGAGATATCTAATTTAATGTTGTTACTGTTCTTAAAATATTTTATTTTCCTTTGTTTCCTTTCCTCACTGGGCTATTTTCCTTGTTGGAGCCCCTGGGCTTATAGCATCCTGCTTTTCACTAGTGTTGTAGCGTAGCATAATAATAATAATAATAATAATAATAATAATAATAGAATACTGTGTAGTGTTGAGACATGATAGAGAAGGCATGACTATTAGAATCAACGGTAGAAATAACAGTTGCAAAACCAAGTAATTCAGAGACTGCTGATTACCACATAAGTAGATTTGAGATGTGTTAGTCTGCAGATGTGACAAGGGCACACGAGGAGAAGGAAAGCTCTCCTTCAACTTAACAAAAAAAAAAAAAAAAAAAAAAAAAAAAAAAAAAAAAAAAAAAAAAAACGGCAAAGAAGTACAACAAAAATATTTTCCTCTTGATTGGATGTCTGAAATTTAATTTATTCAATTAAGAGGAAAAAAGCCCCAGTAAATCAGTTAAGTAGAGATTATGCCAATATTAGCGTGTATGAACTAACTGGAATAGATGAAAACTATCAACATTAAAATAAGGTTTCGATTTTTCAGATGATTTAGTAATCTCTACAATACATTAACTCTGGTATAAGTTTGTGATATCCCTGACACCTAAAGTGATGGTAGAGGAGAGAGTTTGAACTACAAAATTAAAGAATAGAACAGGAGAGGAAATTGTATCGGAGTGGTATTGAAACTCGCTCTACTACGGTCTCAAGACCTGAGATAATACACGGAAAAGGTGGAATGTGTATTCTGAATGGACAAAAGATGGAATTGATGGAATGTAAAGGTTTGAATGAAAAAAAAAAAAAAAAAAAAACATAAACACTCATTTTCTGGAAAAGAATAATGGATATGATGAAGGTGATGAACGGGAAAGACAAAAAAATAAAAACTGATTAAATTATTGACGAGATATACTCTGGTGTTGTAACAGCTAGGGTCAATGACAATGACAAAATTCTTGAGGAATACCACTGGAAATGAAGAAAAAAACAGATGTTTTAATCTCAATATCAATAATTACAAAGAAATGACATAACACTGGATCAAGTTTAATGAAAGAGCAATTAAAGTTTAAAGAATGAAACAGGGCTAACAAATCATTGTTCTAGTCAAAAGTGTATAAAAAGATTTCAGATGTATCACCAAAAGAATTGCGAATCTTCTCTTTCAGAAAACATTATGGTGATTTGAAATAGCTTGATTCAAACTAGCAGAGAACGTGACAGTTAAATGAACATCTAATTACTTTAGCCATAGTAAAAGTTATGAATTAGGGAAGGAGTAAACACTTTACTTTGGAACACATTAAAATTTACATATCCAAGAAGAACAAGAAAAGTAAGTAGCAATTTGGTGCTAAGGGTGACAAATCACCAAAATAAGAATCCCTCCTCTGAACTGAGCTGAACATTCTCAAACAACAATAACGACTTATTCCATAAATGAAATAAATTTTATGGTTGCAGTTCAAAATGCTCTGTGAAACTTTTTGAATCATTTCTAACATACAAAAATAAAACATAGTACAGCCCAGTAGTAATCAACTTTTTTAGCCTTGGATGATAAAGCGTTATTAGTGCAATCTACAATATAAACTGAAAAGGAATTACGTAATTCTTTATTATTGAAAGATATTTCGAAAAAGGCAAAAACTATGAGTGTTGTGACGATCCCCAGTTTTCGACAGTCAGGTCCTATCTGTGATGCATACATTGTATACAGTATACATCTGTATTCCACTCTAGTCCGGCACACGACTTGATTACCATCGAGCACAAACGTGGAATTTTATTATTGAATTAACACATAACTATAGGTTTAATTTATGCCCAAAAGTAAATATTATCTACAAATGCACCATTAGTAACATCGACTGAAATATAAATTTCATCTGTTCAGATATTTCAGAAACTGAACCAACCTTAAAACGCAAGAATCTCTTGCTTGAGGGTATACTTGGGCACACTATTCTATCTTGTTTCTCTTCCTCTTGTTTTGTTAAAGTTTCATAGTTTATATAGGAAATATTTATTTAAATGTTTTTATTCCTAAAATATATTATTTTTCCTTGTTTCCTTTCCTCACTGGGCTATTTTCCCTGTTGGGGCCCCTGGGCTCATGGCATCTTGTTTTTCCAACTAGGGTTGTAGCTTAGCAAGTAATAATAATAATAATAATAATAATAATAATAATAATAATAATAATAATAATAATAATATCTTTAAAGAATTAATATTGATTAATTAAAGATTACGTCATGATGATAAAATACCAACAACAACAAAACAACAAAGGCAAAGACCAACACAATAACTTTAGCAAGGTGGACATATTGGTTAGACCGTCTATTTTATGGGTAGTCGAGAGAACAAAATTTTACTTATTTATTTCTACATTCAGTAATATATTCATCAATTTATCTTGTTATAAATCTATTCATTTGTCTATTCGTCTTGCAATAATTTTACTCATCCATCTATTTATGTATCATTTATTACTTGATTGATTAGTGTTTATTCATTTATTGCTGAATTGATCATTATTCATTTACTTATTACTTTTTTATTATTACTTTTTCTTTTATTGCTTATTTGATCATTATTCATTAATTGCTTACTCATTAGATTATTGTTTATTCTTTCATTATTAATTTGATCATTATTTATTGCTTAATTACATATTTGATCATTGTTTAACGATTTCTTTCTTAGTTTATATCATTTATTCAAATATCACTAGTTTGATCATTGTATAGTTAATTATTAATTCTATATCATTATTCATTCATTCATTACTTATTTATCATTATATATTCGTTTATTTATTACCTAAAAATTAATCTATTAATATTATCTGAAAAATTCGTACGACGAAACACAATGTTCTTGTTCATAATTGCCTTTTGCTCTTGTTAACAGTACCGCAACAAACAAATGAGGAACTGTGTGCGGTATCATTAACGAGAACTGATTTTGTTGCTGCAATTCTGGTCCAAATGAAACTACACCAGCGGTCAAGAACTAACCACCTGGACGATTTATATGTATCTCTCGGGGCCCTATAGCGCCTTAGGCCTTTTATTTCTTAAGTATGGCCAGCCCCTACGCTAGGTTGTAAAGTGGTCACGATCTTAGAGAAATTGGTTTCCAGATAAACTTCTATCCTGCTAACTGTATTTTGATCGTATGTTTACTACTTTTCATCTCTCACGAGAATTAAATTTATATAATTTAAGACAGTTTTTAGATATGAATAGGCTAATTTAGTCGGTAATTGGTGTTTGATGTTGAAAACAATTTACGAATTATGTCATGGAGAAAGAGTGTCGACGTTGGGAAATACGGCGAAGAATTGTTTATGGTGGAAGGCGAGCAGGCTGTTCGCTTCGGACGAAGCCTTGGGGTGGTACCATTACCCTTCGTTTAGTTAAAAGAGAACATATCGAAATTGTCGAAAACTTTGTAGCTACGTTGCAATAAAATGCTCCGCTTAGACGAGACCAGTAATTGTGCACAGGAAGTTGACAATAAAGATAAAGATACAAGAGTAACACAGAAAGAAGAAAGAACTGTAGCACATTCAACAGGCACTGCTAAGTTATAGATTATGATATAGAGGAGAGAGACTAAACAAATTCTCATCTTAAGGATACTGGAGCTAAGTAAATTTGATGAGCTTGAACAACTAGGTAGAAAGAAAGCAACGGAAACTAGAAAAGTAAAAGAAGTTAAGCAAATAAGAGGGAAGAAACAATTAGAAATAGATGAAAAGCAAAAGATGTTTGATAGGTATGTGGCAAGCTATCAAAGAAAGCAGATAAAAGCGTAAAAGAAATTAGATAGGTGTGGAAAATAAACAGTAAGAAATGGATTAAGACCTAAATAAGCTCAATAAATGAGTGGGAGGAAATTTTCTGGAATTAATTAAAAGAAGGTGAGATAGACGTGTCATAATGTACTAAAGAGAAAGGAGGAAAGGTGAAAGTAGTTGAAAAAAAAGGCAATGGATGAAAAGGGGAATATAAAAGAAACTACAACGATGTGTGGAGAGAAACCAAATTAAGGATAATGAAATAGAAAAAAAAAAATTAGGTATATCGGAACAAAACCAATGGATATTAAAGTTATATAGGCATGTGGGAAGAAAAACAGGAAGAGATAAAAATTGGATAAAGTTGGAGAGGCGTGCGGGAAAATACCAAAAGGAAGACATGGAAAAGATATGAAGTTTAAAAGTCATCTGGCAAGAACCAAAAAGAAAAAAACATGGCGATAAAACAGAATCGATAAATAGATGCGAAGAAAGAAAAAGAAAAAGATGTAAACGAAAAGAAACTGGATGTAAGTGCAGAAACTAACATAAGAAAATAAAAATGAAAAGTCGTATAGTGTTTAGAAAAAAAAAGTTATTTCATATGTGTATGAGAATTGAAAAAAAAATAGCAGATGAAAATTGAACAAGGTTAAAGGAAAAGATAGAAATCAAAATAGGTTTGATAGATGTGTGAGAAAAAGCAGATGTAGTTACAAAAGTGTTGATAGGTGTATGTCCAGAAAAATAATGAAACGATGAAAATTGATATATGGATATTTTGTGAAGATAAGAATGAATAGAGATGGAATTAAAAGAATTTAGATATCTTTATAGGAAATAAACTAAATAACTAAGTTGAACAGGTGTACAGGAAGTAATCGAAGGATAGAATGAAGATTGAAATAAGTTGGATAAAAGTGCGGAGAGAAACCAAAAAGTACAGATGCAAATGAAAATAAGTTGGATAGATATGTGAGAAGAAATAAAAGGGATGAGATGAAGATTAAAATATGGAAAGATGTGTTGGAAAAATAAAGGGATAGGATGGAAATAAGAGATGTGGTATAGGTGTGTAGGAAGACAACAAAAGAGTAAAGTGAAAACTAAAATCAGTTGCATTGATGAAATTAAAAAGGATAATAAGTGCTTTTGTATTGTATAAACGCTTCATAGGAGGCTTTGCCTAGAAAACAGGTTGTCTCTTCGCATCGATCCCATCTCTTAAGTGTACTTGGTTGATGAATCTCTTTGGATATAACTAGTAAAAATAGTACATGGCAGAAATTATGAGGTATATTGCTGAACCCAGAAATTTTTTTCAAATATATTATGTTAGCAAATCTAGAACATTAGAACCTTCACACCCTGATTGTTTCCTTGGCAAAGTTCTTTTAACTACTTGCAGCTCATTTAAAATCCCAGGTGTTTTTCTTGGCTGCAAATTCTTTTTTCTAAACATATCTGATATGGCTCTTCTTCAATTGCAAAAAGTACTTAGTAAATTGAGAAAGTATCTCAAGATTTTTCAAGACTTACCTGTCTTGAGCAATTTTCTTTAGTCTTTTATATTGCTATGAGTTTTAAACGGATCTCCTGTCTGGTCTACATCTGGAATTTTTGGCCCAAAACACGGGGCCTATTAAATTCCTTATTCCCCATTGGATATCAAGCTCTGGTGCCACTGTACAGTTATCTCATTATGCATTTTGTATAATATTTTTCATAATCATAAGTTTTTACTTTTATTTCGTGAGGCTCATTACTACACAGTATTCTAAAAGTTCTATTACAACTGCGACCAACTTGTGAAATCTCCCCAAATAGAATAATTGAATCTCTGAAAATTCAGAATTTCAAATTGGTGCAATTGTTTTTTTGTTGAAAGAGTTTACATAATTATCCTTTCATATTTTGTTTGTCTGCTGGATATACTTTATATGTAACTTTTTTATTCATTTTAATTTGTTGTCTCCCTTTTGTATCTTATTATATATTTCGTTCCTTTTCCATACTAGACTCTGCATGCAATTCGATATAGTCGCAACTTCATTTAATATTAGTATTATAAATCAATTGTAATCTAATGTTAAAACTATGTCTTCCTATTTGAATTGATTCTTAATACTATTATTAAAATTCTTAATAAAATCAATATATATCTTGTAAGAAAGCTTAGGAAATTCCAAAAGATACTGATATTATAAGTGAACAGAACTATTGTTTAATTATTTACCACTTGACTCTGTTGCTGATCGTAAGGATAATAACGATGTTAATGATCATGCTGATGTCAAATTAAGCCGCATTTATTTTTCTTCTTCTGATATTTCATTACCTCCGCCAACGAAGTTGGAAGGAGGTCATGTTTTACCCATGTTTGTGTGTTTGCTTGTGTGTGTGTGTTAGTGAACACCTTCCTGACCGTAATTTAAATCATAGAGTAATGAAACTTTCTGGGATTAATTGTTATTATTAAATTTTGGAAGGTCAAGGTCAAAGATCACGGTCACGGTCAAGCAAAATGTCTAATTCACGTAATCAGCCATACGTTTGGACATCGTTGTCACAGAGACTTCAAACTTAGTTCATATTTGAGTGTATGAAAATCCAATCCAATCAACAATTGTTGAGGTCGAATGTCAAGGTCAAGTCTAAGGTCAAGGTCATACAAAAGGTCAAAATCCAGTCATCAACCATACGGCCACAATTTTAATCGTGAAGTAATGAAACTTGCAGAGATTTGAAACTGTTATGTAAAGAGCTGAAATTATTAAATTTTGGAAGGTCAAAAGTCAAGGTCACGGACGAACTAAACGGCCATATTACGTAATCGGATATAAGTTTGGACATCCTTGCCACAGAGACTTCAAACTTGGTTCATATTTGAGTGTATGAAAATCCACGCCAATTGATACACGTTAAGGACAAACGTCAAGGTCAAGGTTGAGAATTAAGCTGCCGTGGTGGAGGTCTGCGCTCTACTGAGTGCCCCTCTAGTTTTATTCTGTTATTATCGACGGAATTCGATAGTATCTTACTTTATACTCATGGTCTAGTATTCTTATATCACATTATATACCTCGTCAATGGAGCGTTCACTAAATCCTCGTAAGAAAAACTTGATTTTAAAGATAATTTTGATTTTAGACTTGGATTAGGAAAATATCAACAGTAGTGTAACATTTCGATGACGACGTCTTCCTATCTTATGTTATAATTAAGTAACTATGTAATAATTTCTTTCAGATATGTTTTTCTTTTTTTTTTACTAGTCTGCCGTATGTGGCAGACTAGTAAAAAAAAAAGGTGTCCAAGGTTAGAGCTTATAATTTTTTCAAAATTTCTTTCTAAAGGCTATAGAATCTCCCCTCTCTCTCTCTCTCTCTCTCTCTCTCTCTCTCTCTCTCTCTCTCTCTCTCTCTCTCTCTCTCTCTCTCTACATTCTTATTGTAAGTGAAACCTTTCGGTCTATCACGCTTTAAACACAAAATCAGCTAATAAAACACGTGAGAAAATTACATGCACTAAACCTGGTCCTCAACGAAGAACAAAGGCAGAGTAAAATTTTAAGTATCGGTTAAAAACAGCTCTATCTGTCACCGGGAAAGTCAACTATATCATGTTGGTCCAGTGGCTAATTAAGTCGGTTAATTATGGACCGAGCGGGAAATTTTTTTGCATGTGATTCTGCAATTTGTTTATTAACCATTTGATTGCAGGTCTGAGTTAGAATTCCCAATTTGGAGGAGAAAAAGACATTGGATACAAACTATGCCATTTTATATCCATCATCAATAAGAGAAAAATGACTGTAACTGAGCCAAACAGGTAAAGACTGATCTGGATTATTAAATTTTAATATTCGTTGAATTACTAATATCTTATTTCATTTATTTAGCAGTTTGCAGGGCTCAGATAATGTTGAAATGTCTCTCGCAGATCCTCATGTTCACATTACTTTGACAATGACAGTATAATTATGTAAAGGCAAAGAGAGAGAGAGAGAGAGAGAGAGAGAGAGAGAGAGAGAGAGAGAGAGAGAGAGAGAGAGAGAGAGAGAGAGCATTAAAAAATCGTATAGCTTAATGTTCAGAGGTTGTTTTTACTTTTCCTCCTCTGTTTATACAATATAAAAGGAATTTCAAGTTCCTGTTCTGATTCCCATTAGTCAGTACCTCCTGAACATCTGTTCACCGCAGGTTATTTGTTGAATTATTAGCCCACAATTCGCTGAATAACTTGGGACAGGGTTCAGTCCACGATGGGCTAGACACCGAATTATACAAGTTCCAATTTTAGACCAATTTCATAAAATAAAACATTTTAGGAACAGTAATATTAAAATAAATCTTTTATATATAATCTATAAAAACTTTAAAATAAGAGGATGAGAAATAAGATAGAATAGTATGTCCGAGTGTACCCTCAAGCGAGAGAACTCTACCCCAAGATAGTGGAAGACCATGGTACAAAGGCTATGGTACTACCCAAGGCTAGAGAACAATGGTTTCATTTTAGAGTGTCCTTCTCCTAGATGAGCTGCCTACCACAGCTAAAGTCTCTCCTATACCCTTACCAAGAGGAAAGTAGCCACTGAACAATTACAGTGCAGTAGTTAACCCCTGAGCGAAGAAGAATTGCTTGGTAATCTCAGTGTTGTCAGGTGTATGAGAACAGAGGAGAATATGTAAAGAATAGGCAGACTATTCGGTGTATGTGTAAAGGCAAAGGGAAAAGGATCCGTAACCTGAGAGAAGGATCCGAGGTAGTACTGTCTGGCCAATCAAAGAACCTAATAACTCTCTAGTGGTAGTATCTCAACGGGTGGATGGTGCCCTGGCTATCCTACTATCTATGAGGAAAGGGGGAGGGTGGGGATGGTTTATCTGTGTGTGTGTGTGTGTGTGTGTTTGCGTGCGTGCGCATATCTATCTAAATATTTAGACGCCATTTTTTACGGTTTTGGCATACTGTAATACCCAATGAAGTTTGACTTTCTCTGCAAACTGCCGTCTCTTATTTCAAGTTATTTTCATTAACTATATACGATTGCGTGAAAGATACTTGTAGTCTTTGTTTGAAATACTCGGGAGTCCTGGAAATACTGTACTGTACCATCTTCCGTAGATTTGAACGTTCTTCAAAGATGTGTTTTGAGTATTGAAATCTTTGTATGCCTAACTTTCTCGAGATTTTTCATTTCTTGCTCTAACGTTTGCCTTTATCAATAACTATAACTTTATTGATTACTTCTGTGTGTATGTATATGTATGTATATATTATATACATGTATATGTATGTATATATATGTCTGTATATATATATATATATATATATATATATATATATATATATATATATATACATATATATATATATATATATATATATATACATCATATAAATATACATATATACACAAAATATTCATACATTGCAAAAGCTTATATACATGCATGTATATACACATATATAAACTATATATATATATATATATATATATATATATATATATATATATATATATATATATATATATATATATATATATATATATATATATCGATTCGTACCAGAAATAGATTGTTCTAAATCCCAAACCTGAAATAATTTAGCTGAAATCAACTATTTCAATTCGGTTTGCTTTAAACCTCAATTACCCTTCGCTCTTCGTCCGGGTATCTTGAAGTTTCCTTCAAACTGCAAAGTTGAGCGTTTAGCGTCTTCAAAACTTTTCAACTCAAATCCATAAATCAAATCACGTAGTTTATTATTATTATTATTATTATTATTATTATTATTATTATTATTATTATTATTATTATTACTGTATGGGCAAGTAAAAAAAATAAACCCATTTCCATTCACATCAGAGATGAAAAAGTATGGCAGTGAGCCCTGGAGAACAGAGAATTCACGAGGGTGGAATATTTTATATTTCATAACATATCGAGAGAGAGAGAGAGAGAGAGAGAGAAAGAGAGAGAGAGAGAGAGAGAGAGAGAGAGAGAGAGAGAGAGAGAGAGAGAGAGAGAGAGAGAGAGAGAGAGAGAGAGAGAGAGAAGTGTGGAAAAAGTCACGAGTTTTTCATCCTTCTACGTTCGAATTAATGAACTCTCTTTCCCTTGTCTTTCTTTTTCACGAGTCCTAAAAGAATTCGGAAGAAAATCTTCTCGGATTTCCAAATGGCTTCAGAAGAAATAGCCATAGACTTAGCATGGAATTCTGAAAGCCTCCAGAACGGAATCTCAGAACGGTATCGGAAGAAAACTTTCCCGGATTTCCAAAAGGCTTCAGAAAAAATAGCTATAGACTTAGCATGGAATTCTGAATGCCTCCAGAACTGAAATCTCCAGGAGCAGTCCTGAACAACTCCCCGAGCTTCAAATGACTTCTGAAGACCTGATCTTCATTTTTTCAAACGTAGCCTGCAACACCTCACATGATCTGTATGTAGCTGGCGAAATCTAACCAAGGAATTGCGCGTCAATAGGAGTAAGAGGAAATGAGTTGATGACTGGGAGAAGGATTTCACTTAACTCACAGAGATCGCGTTCTGGCGGAATAGGAAGCTGCTGGTAAGAATTATGTGTTACGTCTTCGGAACATCATCAACTACAGATGGTTTTGGTTGCTGCCGAAGTTGCCGATCGTTCGTTTTATATTGCCCGACCTATAGAAAGACACAGGATCTTCCGTTGGCAGCTGAGCTTTGAAGATCATAATGTATGCGCCTTGAAGGATCCTTTGCTTGGGCTTTTGCGACGATGTCTTATTAAAGGAGACTCTTGGAAAAAGTACGAGGCTTTGTATCGGTGCAAAAACGGATTGCAGGGAATGGGGATGGAGTCAGAATGGTTCAACTGAACGGTGAGTGACGTGTAGTTCTTCAACAGGATTGTCCCAAAATTCGCCATTGAAGTAAGGGCATATCCAAACGACATTGGTCAATATATCATGTTGCTCGTCATTTACTTTGGCATGATAGTGTATGCGGAGAAATCGATAGTATTCATCTCTTTACTCATTGCCCAGATAGGTAAAGAATAAAAGCCTTCGATTTCCTTGAGGAATCTGACGATGTGAGGACTCGCTGCACTGAAATCTCTTTTGAAATCTAGAAGGACACAGACGAACTAAGGAAAAGAGACAATGAAATCTCAAAAGAAACAGATAATCTAATGAAAGATCTTGAAAACTAGAAGACAGGAGAGAACAGCGAAGAGGAGCCTCTAATGCCAGAGGTAAGACACCTAAAAATAGAGAGCCTCTAATGCTAGAAGTAAGGCACCTCAGAATATAGATTGAAGACCCTCTAAGGCTAAAAGTATGGAACCTAGAAATATATGTCAAAGAACTTCTAATGCTAGAAGTGTGGGAGCTAAAGAGAGAGGTCAACGAACTTCTAATGTTAGAGGTGTGGGAGCTATAAAGAGAGGTCAAAGAACTTCTAATGCTTGAGGTAAGGGTGCTGAAAAGAGGTCAAAGAACTTCTAATGCTAGAGGTATAGGAGCTAAAAAAAGATCAAAGAACTTCTAATGCTAGAGGTGTGGGAGCTAAAAAGAGGTAAAAAAACTTCTAATGCTAGAGGTGTGGGAGCTAAAATGAGGTCAAAGAACTTCTAATGCTAGAAGTGTGGGAGCTATAAAGAGGTCAAAGAACTTCTAATGCTAGAGGTGTGGGAGCTAAAAAGAGGTCAAAGAACCTCTAATGCTAGAGGTGTGGGAGCTAAAAAGAGGTCAAAGAACTTCTAATGCAAGGGGTGGGGGAGCTAAAAAGAGGTCAAAGAACTTCTAATGCAAGGGGTGGGGGAGCTTAAAAAATGGTCAAAGAACTTCTAATGCAAGGGGTGTGGGAGCTAAAAAGAGGTCAGAGAACTTCTAATGCAAGGGGTGGGGGAGCTAAAAAGAGGTCAAAGAACTTCTAATGCAAGGGGTGGGGGAGCTAAAAAGAGGTCAAAGAACTTCTAATGCAAGGGGTGGGGGAGCTAAAAAGAGACCAAAGAACTTCTAATGCAAGGGTTGGGGGAGCTAAAAAGAGGTCAAAGAACTTCTCATGCAAGGGGTGTGGGAGCTAAAAAGAGGTCAAAGAACTTCTAATGCTAGAGGTGTGGGAGCTAAGAAGAGGTCAAAGAACTTCTAATGTAAGGGGTGTGGGAGCTAAAAAGAGACCAAAGAACCTCTAATGCTAGAGGTGTGGTAGCTAAAAAGAGGTCAAAGAACTTCTAATGCAAGGGGTGTGGGAACTAAAAAGAGGTCAAAGAACTTCTAATGCTAGAGGTGTGGGAGCTAAGAAGAGGTCAAAGAACTTCTAATGCAAGGGGTGGGGGAGCTAAAAAGAGACCAAAGAACCTCTAATGCTAGAGGTGTGGTAGCTAAAAAGAGGTCAAAGAACTTCTAATGCAAGGGGTGTGGGAGCTAAAAAGAGGTCAAAGAACTTCTAATGCAAGGGGTGGGGGAGCTAAAAAATGGTCAAAGAACTTCTAATGCAAGGGGTGGGGTCGCTAAAACGAGGTGAAAGAAATTCTAATGCAAGGGGTGGGGGAACTAAAAAGAGGTCAAAGAACTTCTAATGCAAGGGGTGTGGGAGCTAAAAAGAGGTCAAAGAACTTCTAATGCAAGGGGTGGGAGAGCTAAAAAGAGGTCAAAGAACTTCTAATGCAAGGGGTGTGGGAGCTAAAAAGAGGTCAAAGAACTTCTAATGCAAAGGGTGTGATAGCTAAAAAGAGGTCAAAGAACTTCTTATGCAAGGGGAGTGGGAGCTAAAAAGAGGTCAAAGAACTTCTAATGCAAGGGGTGGGGGAGCTAAAAAGAGGTCAAAGAACTTCTAATGCAAGGGGTGTGGGAGCTAAAAAGAGGTCAAAGAACTTCTAATGCAAGGGGTGGGGGAACTAAAAAGAGGTCAAAGAACTTCTAATGCAAGGGGTGTGGGAGCTAAAAAGAGGTCAAAGAACTTCTTATGCAAGGGATGGGGAAGCTAAAAAGAGGTCAAAGAACTTCTAATGCAAGGGGTGGGGGAGCTAAAAAGAGGTCAAAGAACTTCTAATGCAAGGGGTGGGGGAGCTAAAAAGAGGTCAAAGAACTTCTAATGCAAGGGGTGGGGGAGCTAAAAAGAGGTCAAGGAACTTCTAATGCAAGGGGTGTGGGAGCTAAAAAGAGGTCAAAGAACTTCTAATGCAAGGGGTGTGGGAGCTAAAATAAGGTCAAAGAACTTCTAATGCAAGGGGTGGGGGAGCTAAAAGGAGGTCAAAGAACTTCTAATGCAAGGGGTGTGGGAGCTAAAAAGAGGTCAAAGAACTTCTAATGCAAGGGGTGGCGGAGCTAAAAAGAGGTCAAAGAACTTCTAATGCAAGGGGTGTGGGAGCTAAAAAGAGGTCAAAGAACTTCTAATGCAAGGGGTGGGGGAGCTAAAAAGAGGTCAAAGCACTTCTAATGCAAGGGGTGGGGGAGTTAAGAAGAGGTCAAAGAACTTCTAATGCAAGGGGTGTGGGAGCTAAAAAGAGGTCAAAGAACTTCTAATGCAAGGGGTGGGGGAGCTAAAAAGAGGTCAAAGAACTTCTAATGCAAGGGGTGTGGGAGCTAAAAAGAGGTCAAAGAACTTCTAATGCAAGGGGTGGGGGAGCTAAAAAGAGGTCAAAGAACTTCTAATGCAAGGGGTGTGGGAGCTAAGAAGAGGTCAAAGAACTTCTAATGCAAGGGGTGTGATAGCTAAAAAGAGGTCAAAGAACTTCTAATGCAAGGGGTGGGGGAGCTAAAAAGAGGTCAAAGAACTTCTAATGCAAGGGGTGTGGGAGCTAAAAAGAGGTCAAAGAACTTCTAATGCAAGGGGTGGGGGAGCTAAAAAGAGGTCAAAGAACTTCTAATGCAAGGGGTATGGGAGCTAAAAAGAGGTCAAAGAACTTCTAATGCAAGGGGTATGGGAGCTAAAAAGAGGTCAAAGAACTTCTAATGCAAGGGGTATGGGAGCTAAAAAGAGGTCAAAGAACTTCTAATGCAAGGGGTGTGGGAGCTAAAAAGAGGTCAAAGAACTTCTAATGCAAGGGGTGGGGGAGCTAAAAAGAGGTCAAAGAACTTCTAATGCAAGGGGTGTGGGAGCTAAAAAGAGGTCAAAGAACTTCTAATGCAAGGGGTATGGGAGCTAAAAAGAGGTCAAAGAACTTCTAATGCAAGGGGTGTGGGAGCTAAAAAGAGGTCAAAGAACTTCTAATGCAAGGGGTATGGGAGCTAAAAAGAGGTCAAAGAACTTCTAAGGAAAGGGGTGGGGGAGCTAAAGAGAGGTCAAAGAACTTCTAATGCAAGGGGTATGGGAGCTAAAAAGGGGTCAAAGAACTTCTAAGGAAAGGGGTGGGGAAGCTAAAGAGAGGTCAAAGAACTTCTAATGCAAGGGGTATGGGAGCTAAAAAGAGGTCAAAGAACTTCTAATGCAAGGGGTATGGGAGCTAAAAAGAGGTCAAAGAACTTCTAATGCAAGGGGTATGGGAGCTAAAAAGAGGTCAAAGAACTTCTAATGCAAGGGGTGTGGGAGCTAAAAAGAGGTCAAAGAACTTCTAATGCAAGGGGTATGGGAGCTAAAAAGAGGTCAAAGAACTTCTAATGCAAGGGGTGTGGGAGCTAAAAAGAGGTCAAAGAACTTCTAATGCAAGGGGTATGGGAGCTAAAAAGAGGTCAAAGAACTTCTAAGGAAAGGGGTGGGGGAGCTAAAGAGAGGTCAAAGAACTTCTAATGCAAGGGGTATGGGAGCTAAAAAGAGGTCAAAGAACTTCTAATGCAAGGGGTATGGGAGCTAAAAAGAGGTCAAAGAACTTCTAATGCAAGGGGTGTGGGAGCTAAAAAGAGGTCAAAGAACTTCTAATGCAAGGGGTATGGGAGCTAAAAAGAGGTCAAAGAACTTCTAATGCAAGGGGTGTGGGAGCTAAAAAGAGGTCAAAGAACTTCTAATGCAAGGGGTATGGGAGCTAAAAAGAGGTCAAAGAACTTCTAATGCAAGGGGTATGGGAGCTAAAAAGAGGTCAAAGAACTTCTAATGCAAGGGGTATGGGAGCTAAAAAGAGGTCAAAGAACTTCTAATGCAAGGGGTGTGGGAGCTAAAAAGAGGTCAAAGAACTTCTAAGGAAAGGGGTGGGGGAGCTAAAGAGAGGTCAAAGAACTTCTAATGAAAGGGGTGGGGGAGCTAAAAAGAGGTCAAAGAACTTCTAATGAAAGGGGTGGGGGAGCTAAAAAGAGGTCAAAGAACTTCTAATGCAAGGGGTGGGGGAGCTAAAAAGAGGTCAAAGAACTTCTAATGCTGGGGGTGGGGGAGCTAGAAAGAGGTCAGAGAACTTCTATTGCAAGGGGTGGGGGAGCTAAAAAGAGGTCAAAGAACTACTAATGCAAGGGGTGGGGGAACTAAAAAGAGGTAAAAGAACTTCTAATGCAAGGGGTATGGGAGCTAAAAAGAGGTCAAAGAACTTCTAATGGAAGGGGTGGGGGAGCTAAAAAGAGGTCAAAGAACTTCTAATGCAAGGGGTGGGGGAGCTAAAAAGAGGTCAAAGAACTTCTAATGCTAGGGGTGGGGGAGCTAAAAAGAGGTCAAAGAACTTCTATTGCAAGGGGTGGGGGAGCTAAAAAGAGGTCAAAGAACTACTAATGCAAGGGGTGGGGGAGCTAAAAAGAGGTCAAAGAACTTCTAATGCAAGGGGTGGGGGAGCTAAAAAGAGGTCAAAGAACTTCTAATGGAAGGGGTGGGGGAGCTAAAAAGAGGTCAAAAAACTTCAAATGCAAGGGGTGGGGGAGCTAAGAAGAGGTCAAAGAACTTCTAATGCAAGGGGTGGAGGAGCTAAAAAGAGGTCAAAGAACTTCTAATGGAAGGGGTGGGGGAGCTAAAAAGAGGTCAAAGAACTTCTAATGCAAGGGGTGGGTCAGCTAAAAAGAGGTCAAAGAACTTCTAATGCAAGGGGTGGGGGAGCTAAAAAGAGGTCAAAGAACTTCTATTGCAAGGGGTGGGGGAGCTAAAAAGAGGTCAAAGAACTACTAATGCAAGGGGTGGGGGAGCTAAAAAGAGGTCAAAGAACTTCTAATGCAAGGGGTGGGGGAGCTAAAAAGAGGTCAAAGAACTTCTAATGCAAGGGGTGGGGGAACTAAAAAGAGGTCAAAGAACTTCTAATGCAAGGGGTGGGGGAGCTAAAAAGAGGTCAAAGAACTTCTAATGCAAGGGGTGTGGGAGCTAAAAAGAGGTCAAAGAACTACTAATGCAAGGGGTGGGGGAGCTAAAAAGAGGTCAAAGAACTTCTAATGCAAGGGGTGGGGGAGCTAAAAAGAGGTCAAAGAACTTCTAATGCAAGGGGTGGGGGAACTAAAAAGAGGTCAAAGAACTTCTAATGCAAGGGGTGTGGGAGCTAAAAAGAGGTCAAAGAACTTCTAATGCAAGGGGTGGGGGAGCTAAAAAGAGGTCAAAGAACTTCTAATGCAAGGGGTGGGGGAGCTAAAAAGAGGTCAAAGAACTTCTAATGCAAGGGGTGTGGGAGCTAAGAAGAGGTCAAAGAACTACTAATGCAAGGGGTGGGGGAGCTAAAAAGAGGTCAAAGAACTTCTAATGCTAGGGGTGGGGGAGCTAAAAAGAGGTCAAAGACCTTCTCATGCAAGGGGTGGGGGAGCTAAAAAGAGGTCAAAGAACTTCTAATGCAAGGGGCGGGGGAGCTAAAAAGAGGTCAAAGAACTTCTAATGCAAGGGGTGTGGGAGCTAAAAAGAGGTCAAAGAACTTCTAATGCAAGGGGTGTGGGAGCTAAAAAGAGGTCAAAGAACTTCTAATGCAAGGGGTGTGGGAGCTAAAAAGAGGTCAAAGAACTTCTAATGCAAGGGGTGTGGGAGCTAAAAAGAGGTCAAAGAACTTCTAATGCAAGGTTTGGGGGAGCTAAAAAGAGGTCAAAGAACTTCTAATGCAAGGGGTGGGGGAGCTAAAAAGAGGTCAAAGAACTTCTAATGAAAGGGGTGTGGGAGCTAAAAAGAGGTCAAAGAACTTCTAATGCAAGGGGTGTGGGAGCTAAAATAAGGTCAAAGAACTCCTAATGCAAGGGGTGGGGGAGCTAAAAAGAGGTCAAAGAACTTCTAATGCAAGGGGTGTGGGAGCTAAAAAGAGGTCAAAGAACTTCTAATGCAAGGGGTGGGGGAGCTAAAAAGAGGTCAAAGAACTTCTAATGCAAGGGGTGTGGGAGCTAAAAAGAGGTCAAAGAACTTCTAATGCAAGGGGTGGGGGAGCTAAAAAGAGGTCAAAGTACTTCTAATGCAAGGGGTGGGGGAGTTAAGAAGAGGTCAAAGAACTTCTAATGCAAGGGGTGTGGGAGCTAAAAAGAGGTCAAAGAACTTCTATTGCAAGGGGTGGGGGAGCTAAAAAGAGGTCAAAGAACTTCTAATGCAAGGGGTGTGGGAGCTAAAAAGAGGTCAAAGAACTTCTAATGCAAGGGGTGGGGGAGCTAAAAAGAGGTCAAAGAACTTCTAATGCAAGGGGTGTGGGACCTAAGAAGAGGTCAAAGAACTTCTAATGCAAGGGGTGTGATAGCTAAAAAGAGGTCAAAGAACTTCTAATGCAAGGGATGGGGGAGCTAAAAAGAGGTCAAAGAAATTCTAATGCAAGGGGTGTGGGAGCTAAAAAGAGGTCAAAGAACTTCTAATGCAAGGGGTGGGGGAGCTAAAAAGAGGTCAAAGAACTTCTAATGCAAGGGGTATGGGAGCTAAAAAGAGGTCAAAGAACTTCTAATGCAAGGGGTATGGGAGCTAAAAAGAGGTCAAAAAACTTCTAAGGAAAGGGGTGGGGGAGCTAAAGAGAGGTCAAAGAACTTCTAATGCAAGGGGTGGGGGAGCTAAAAAGAGGTCAAAGAACTTCTAATGAAAGGGGTGTGGGAGCTAAAAATAGGTCAAAGAACTTCTAATGGAAGGGGTGGAGGAGCTAAAAAGAGGTCAAAGAACTTCTAATGGAAGGGGTGGGGGAGCTAAAAAGAAGTCAAAGAACTTCTAATGCAAGGGGTGGGGGAGCTAAAAAGAGGTCAAAGAACTTCTAATGCAAGGGGTGGGGGAGCTAAAAAGAGGTCAAAGAACTTCTAATGGAAGGGGTGGGGGAGCTAAAAAGAGGTCAAAGAACTTCTAATGCAAGGGGTGTGGGAGCTAAAAAGAGGTCAAAGAACTACTAATGCAAGGGGTGGAGGAGCTAAAAAGAGGTCAAAGAACTTCTATTGCAAGGGGTGGGGGAGCTAAAAAGAGGTCAAAGAACTTCTAATGCAAGGGGTGGGGGAGCTAAAAAGAGGTCAAAGAACTTCTAATGCAAGGGGTGGGGGAGCTAAAAAGAGGTCAAAGAACTTCTAATGCAAGGGGTGGGGAAACTAAAAAGAGGTCAAAGAACTTCTAATGCAAGGGGTGGGGGAGCTAAAAAGAGGTCAAAGAACTTTTAATGCAAGGGGTGGGGGAGCTAAAAAGAGGTCAAAGAACTTCTAATGCAAGGGGTGGGGGAGCTAAAAAGAGGTCAAAGAACTTCTAATGCAAGGGGTGGGGGAGCTAAAAAGAGGTCAAAGAACTTCTAATGCAAGGGGTGGGGGAGCTAAAAAGAGGTCAAAGAACTTCTAATGCAAGGGGTGTGGGAGCTAAGAAGAGGTCAAAGAACTACTAATGCAAGGGGTGGGGGAGCTAAAAAGAGGTCAAAGAACTTCTAATGCAAGGGGTGGGGGAGCTAAAAAGACGTCAAAGACCTTCTCATGCAAGGGGTGGGGGAGCTAAAAAGAGGTCAAAGAACTTCTAATGCAAGGGGTGGGGGAGCTAAAAAGAGATCAAAGAACTTCTAATGCAAGGGGTGTGGGATCTAAAAAGAGGTCAAAGAACTTCTAATGCAAGGGGTGGGGGAGCTAAAAAGAGGTCAAAGAACTTCTAATGCAAGGGGTTGGGGAGTTAAAAAGAGGTCAAAGAACTTCTAATGAAAGGGGTGGGGGAGCTAAAAAGAGGTCAAAGAACTTCTAATGCAAGGGGTGTGGGAGCTAAAAAGAGGTCAAAGAACTACTAATGCAAGGGGTGGGGGAGCTAAAAAGAGGTCAAAGTACTTCTAATGCAAGGGGTGGGGGAGCTAAAAAGAGGTCAATGAACTTCTAATGAAAGGGGTGGGGGAGCTAAAAAGAGGTCAAAGAACTTCTAATGCAAGGGGTGTGGGAGCTAAAAAGAGGTCAAAGAACTTCTAATGCAAGGGGCGGGGGAGCTAAAAAGATGTCAAAGAACTTCTAATGCAAGGGGTGGGAGAGCTAAAAAGAGGTCAAAGAACTACTAATGCAAGGGGTGTGGGAGCTATAAAGAGATCAAAGAACTTCTAATGCAAGGGGTGTGGGAGCTAAAAAGAGGTCAAAGAACTTCTAATGAAAGGGGTGGGGGAGCTAAAAAGAGGTCAAAGAACTTCTAATGCAAGGGGTGGGGGAGCTAAAAAGAGGTCAAAGAACTTCTAATGCAAGGGGTGTGGGAGCTAAAAAGAGGTCAAAGAACTTCTAATGCAAGGGGTGGGGGACCTAAAAAGAGGTCAAAGAACTTCTAATGAAAGGGGTGGGGGAGCTAAAAAGAGGTCAAAGAACTTCTAATGCAAGGGGTGGGAGAGCTAAAAAGAGGTCAAAGAACTTCTAATGCAAGGGGTGGGGGAGCTAAAAAGAGGTCAAAGAACTTCTAATGCAAGGGGTGTGGGAGCTAAAAAGAGGTCAAAGAACTTCTAATGAAAGGGGTGGGGGAGCTAAAAAGAGGTCAAAGAACTTCTAATGCAAGGGGTGGGAGAGCTAAAAAGAGGTCAAAGAACTTCTAATGCAAGGGGTGGGGGAGCTAAAAAGAGGTCAAAGAACTTCTAATGCAAGGGGTGTGGGAGCTAAAAAGAGGTCAAAGAACTTCTAATGAAAGGGGTGGGGGATCTAAAAAGAGGTCAAAGAACTTCTAATGAAAGGGGTGGGGGAGCTAAAAAGAGGTCAAAGAACTTCTAATGAAAGGGGTGGGGGAGCTAAAAAGAGGTCAAAGAACTTCTAATGCAAGGGGTGGGGGAGCTAAAAAGAGGTCAAAGAACTTCTAATGCAAGGGGTGTGGGAGCTAAAAAGAGGTCAAAGAACTTCTAATGAAAGGGGTGGGGGAGCTAAAAAGAGGTCAAAGAACTTCTAATGCAAGGGGTGGGAGAGCTAAAAAGAGGTCAAAGAACTACTAATGCAAGGGGTGTGGGAGCTAAAAAGAGATCAAAGAACTTCTAATGCAAGGGGTGTGGGAGCTAAAAAGAGGTCAAAGAACTTCTAATGAAAGGGGTGGGGGAGCTAAAAAGAGGTCAAAGAACTTCTAATGAAAGGGGTGGGGGAGCTAAAAAGAGGTCAAAGAACTTCTAATGCATGGGGTGTGGGAGCTAAAAAGAGGTCAAAGAACTTCTAATGAAAGGGGTGGGGGAGCTAAAAAGAGGTCAAAGAACTTCTAATGCAAGGGGTGGGGGAGCTAAAAAGAGGTCAAAGAACTTCTAATGCAAGGGGTGGGGGAGCTAAAGAGAGGTTAAAGAACTTCTAATGCAAGGGGTGGGGGAGCTAAAAAGAGGTCAAAGAACTTCTAATGCTAAGGGTGGGGGAGCTAAAAAGAGGTCAAAGAACTTCTAATGCAAGGGGACGGGGAGCTAAAAAGAGGTCAAAGAACTTCTAATGCTAGGGGTGGGGGAGCTAAAAAGTGGTCAAAGAACTTCTAATGCAAGGGGTGGGGGAGCTAAAAAGAGGTCAAAGAACTTCTAATGCTAGGGGTGGGGGAGCTAAAAAGAGGTCAAAGAACTTCTAATGCAAGGGGTGGGGGAGCTAAAAAGAGGTCAAAGAACTTCTAATGCTAGGGGTGGGGGAGCTAAAAAGAGGTCAAAGAACTTCTAATGCAAGGGGTGGGGGAGCTAAAAAGAGGTCAAAGAACTTCTAATGCAAGGGGTGTGGGAGCTAAAAAGAGGTCAAAGAACTTCTAATGAAAGGGGTGGGGGAGCTAAAAAGAGGTCAAAGAACTTCTAATGCAAGGGGTGGGGGAGCTAAAAAGAGGTCAAAGAACTTCTAATGCAAGGGGTGGGGGAGCTAAAGAGAGGTCAAAGAACTTCTAATGCAAGGGGTGGGGGAGCTAAAAAGAGGTCAAAGAACTTCTAATGCAAGGGGTGGCGGATAGATGTCGCCAGCGAGGCTTTGGGGACGGCGCAGCGGCGTCTGTGTTCTTTCTGATGCGTAAACTTAATTTAATACAAGTAAAAACAGGACATTAAATACGTATTATAAATACTAAACTCTTTCTTATCTTGACAGTACAAATGAAATCTTACAAGTTCCAACATGTAACTAAGCGCTCCCGAAACACGAGTCAACCTTTTACTTCTGCTTGGAGGATATCCTCGCAAGTAAAAGGTAGAAGTACAAGGTAGTTCTCTGAAGCAAAAGGTAGAAGTATAAGCAAATCTTTCTTTCCATATTCTAGAAGTACAAGGTAATTCTCTGAAGCAAAAGGTAGAAGTATAAGCAAATCTTTCTTTCCATATTCATAATGATTACCTTATGCTTACAAGGATATCCTTCATTTCTATGAATACTTCCCAATGTTTCGGCTCATGGCATAGGTTCGAATCCTTGCCCAGCCAAAAGCATTTATCATCAATGAATTTCCAGTGGGTATACATTCCCAAGGATAGACTTCGATATTAAATGTCAGTGATTAAAATCACGAGTGTTAGTGATGCACACATATATATATATATATATATATATATATATATATATATATATATATATATATATATATATATATATATATTACCCTTAATATCGAATTCACTCTGACTTGGGATCTCAAACGTTTAGGGAAATTTCTTTAATGATAAATATTTTGCCCGGCCAAAGACTTGAACCTATGACTGATAGAAATACGTACTCTTTAGGTCATTTGTAACCTATTTGAAAACCCCCTTTTGATAATTTAAAAAAAAAATCTCGATTAACCTTTCTTGACATCCAACAACCTATCATCTTTGTTAACATTTCCATCTAATTGAAAATAAAAAAAAAAAAAAAACTTTCTTGTGATTCATTGGCAGTGATTTAAACTGACTTTGGTATCGTAACAGAAGAGACCATTCCTTTGAAACAAACTTTTGTATAGAGCAAAACTTTATTTATATTCTCATTAATCGCGGAGACATTATAATCATGTATGCTAACATTACCTTCTCTCCAAACTATCATCTTCAACTCATGTTCAGCACCAAATTCCTTAAAAACATCATGATCAATATTAGTACTAACAAAAGTAAATGTTGAAAAATATTTGTCAAATATATTTGCTTAAAAATAAAAAAAGATAAAAAATATATTTGCTTAATGCAACATCCACACTTCACCTATATAAATGAACATTGGTTCTTCTTGTTATAGGTATACTCGTCTCTTCTGATTCGTTTGCAGAGATCATCAGCATTCCAGTTTTTAAGGAGCCCCCCCTCTCTCTCTCTCTCTCTCTCTCTCTCTCTCTCTCTCTCTCTCTCTCTCTCTCTCTCTCTCTCTCTCTCTCTCTCTCTTTTATCTTTTATTATGAAAATACAGTTGCATTTTATTAACTTACATTTTTTTCTTTTATCAAGAAATAGTCATTTACAAATTATATTTTAAAGTTTTGTATATACATTATAATATCTATTATAATATAAAAAATTACAATTTTATTATTTTTCTAAATATGTTTTTAAGTTAGAAACATACTGATTTGTGAAAATATTTTTTACATGATTCTTATATCCAATCATATTTACATTAAATGTATTTAACAATTTATTCTTTATATACTTAATAATTTGTTGGTCATCACTTATTCCCAATTGTCTTGCCATCCAGATACTTGAAATAAAATCTGCTATTATTATTATTGCTCTATTTTCATCCCTTTTTGAGTTAGCTTCAAAATCTAGTTTTATAGTCCTTAACCTGTTATTAGTTTTCAATTTACAGCATTTTCTAAGCAATTCGAATATCCAGGACAACAAATTTTTAATAAAGGACAGAAATATAACAAATGCATATTAATTTCTATATATCCACATCCGCATTCCTTAATATCTTTTATTTTCATCATTGCTAGCCTATCATTTGTACTTAAAATTTCATGAACATACTTAAACAAAATTTCTCTGCTTTTATTTTCTATATATTTATTATTTACATGTTCCCAAATTAGTTTCCAGTTGAATAGTGGATACAATTTTTCAATATTTGGAACATATTCACTGTTTTTCATTAAAAGTAAATATACCACTTTTGCTCTTATCTTTGGATAAGAGATCATCTTATTAACACTTCGTAATAAATTTATCATACTTTCATAAAAACTTGGTGTAAAAATAGTGCAATCCTGATGATGGCTTTCATTTTCTATAAGGCAAGTTGCTCTGACTTTTCAATAATAAACAATTATTTGGTAACCAAAACTACGATCTTTTAAACATTTTAGAAATGTGCTAAACATGATTGGCCTCGCTTTACACTGGATATCAATAATTCCACAGCCACCTCTTAATTTTGACAAAAACATAGTTTTCCTTGCAACAGGTTCACAGTTGCAGCTCCACAAATATTTGAAAATACTTTTCTGAATTCGTTTTACATAATCCAGTGGAGCTGAATATACAAGTACCGTATACCACAATTTTGCAAGAATTTTACAATTTACAATTATTGCTCTTTGAAACATTGTTAATTTTCGGTTATGATAGATCCCAAAGATTTTATTTATGCTACTTTCTAATATCTTCCAGTTCAAATCCATACTCTGTTGATAATCGTTGCTATGATATATGCCTAAAATTTTACAACTTTTCAATACTTTTAAACCATAATCTACCCATGCTACCCTCTCTTTCCAGTTACAAAGACTAAAAATGGAAGTTTTACCTCTATTGAGAACTGCACCTGAGGCGTTCTCATACTCTAATAACATTGGAACATTCCTGTAGTTCCATATCACAAGTAATAATTATAACAGAGTCGTCTACATAACCTAGCAATAATACATGCAAATCATTTGGCAATTGTAAACCATAATTAAACAACCTCTTCTTAATCATTCTGTAAAATACTTCCTGATAAATGATAAATAACATCATAGATAACGGACAACCTTGCCTTACAGATTTATTGACAGGAAAAGGGGCAGATTTATGACCATTTATACATAATACACTTTCAGCACCTGATTATAACATTTTAATCCAATTAACAACATCGTTATCAAACCCAAAGGTTTGTAATATTATTTAACCTAGAAACAGCTTTACCGACATGTATACATTTACTAGAGAAATATTGTTAAGGTTCATTTTATAATTGATTTACACTCTGGAACGCCCTTATCAAC
>NC_090769.1:32026231-32221231 GCF_036898095.1 Palaemon carinicauda
GAACCCAGTAGAAGTCATTTAGAAGTCGGCAACGTATTGATGAAGATTGATTGCAGTTGATGGGTAGCAACAAAATCACCGGGATACCAATAAATCTTTGCCTATTAGGTCTGATCCCTGGGTGGGTAATGAATGCAGGAATGATCAAAACTGATTGAGAAAAACTACTCGCTATTTTTAATGATAAGCATCGCATTCGACAAAGTAATAAAAAAATACTATTGAACATTTCCCAAGTATTAATACCATAAAAGGGAATTTTATCTTTTTTGCGCATAAAGATACAATGAGCAAAGGAAAACAGAAAATTACATAATTTGGTAACGTAGGAGAATACAATCGATACTTTATATAGATAATAATAACACTCAAACACACAAATAAGTGGTAAAACATAACCTCCTTCCAACTTCGTTGACGGTGTCAGGCACGGCAAATCCTGTCCCTCGCACGTGAACCTTCACAAAACACTACCGCTGCTCTAAATGTGTAGGGTTGCAGTACCCGTCAATAATAGTATACGAGCGTGAATCTGAACTTGCTGAAGTCAGGTGATGTAGAATTTGACCTTTCAAGGTTACATAAGTTCAAATGTCATGGTGGCATTTAAAGCCCATATGTGGCTTTCTATCTGTCAATAACATTAACCTAGTGTATATCTGCATTAAATTGAGAGTTATGGTCCCCTGAAATTTGGTGACCTTGAAAAACTGACCCCCTTGAACTTTGAACCTACCAATCTCCAAAACTATGCATTTTCACTATTTTCACATTATATATATATATATATATATATATATATATATATATATATATATATATATATATATATATATATATATATAATTATTTTTCGACACCGGGAAATCAAGAATTTGATCTTGGTTTTAAATAAATCGGATAATATTTAAGTAAAAAAAAAAATCTTATAGTCAAAAATTGTTTCTGACATTTCGGGTTACTGTGACCTTGACCTTGTCCCTATGAGGTCAAAATATTAATGAGTCTGTTGTTTATCATAGTGCATCTCTCCTGACATTTTCAAGTAAATTAGTCCAATAGTTTTTCCATATTAATAATAATAATAATAATAATAATAATAATAATAATAATAATAATAATAATAATAATAATAATAATAATAATAATAATGATAATAATAATAATAATAATAACAAGGATAGATGTTATAAAAGGACACATTTTGTTAAAGAAAGATGGGTTGCTGTCGATCTTGCTATATTAATGGTTAAATGTTTAGTGCCTATAAAGTGACAAAATACCATAAAGTAATTTCAATTCCTCATTTTTGGAACGATCGTGGATTTTAAAGTTGACAATCTAGTTGGCCCTGAGGAAATGAATGAATGATTGGCAATTATCTGGCTTCTTAACATCAATGACCATTGATGCCGATTTACCCTGAGTAAAATACCAGTATTATTATTATTATTATTATTATTATTATTATTATTATTATTATTATTATTATTACTTGCTCAGCTACAACCCTAGCTGGAAAAGCAGGATGTATAAGCCCAGGTGCTCCAACAAGAAAAATAGACCATTGAGGAAAGGAAACAAGTAAATAAGAGAAGTTATTATTAAAAATTACAATCAAATATTTTAAGAACAGTAACAACACTAAAATAAATATTTCATATATAAACAATAGAAACTTTAACAGAGAACTCTAACTCAAGACAGTGGAAGGCCATGGTACAGAGGCTATGACACTACCCAAGACTGGAGAACAATGGTTTGATTTTGGAGTCTCCTTCTCCTAGAAGAGCTGCTGACCATAGCTAAAGAGTCTCTTCTACCATTACCAAGAGGAAAGTAGCCACTGAACAATTACAGTGCAGTAGTTAACCCCTTGAGAGAAATATATCGGAAGATGGTCTGCTATTATAGCTACTTTGATACATTATGAGGATTAAATTCATCATCTGATTTTATCATACTGAATAATTGCTAGATTGATATACTTTACCTGGGCACATAGTTGATCAGCAATGGAGATTTGTTAATAATGGCTTCAATCTTATAACGGATATTTTCTACTCTTCTGAAAGTGAGCAATTATCGAGACCTTTTCTTACTGTAAAGGAATAAAAATTAAGCTAGATTTATATCTAGGCCGTAGGCTACCCTATGGAAAAACTATGAGATGGAAGAGTCTGTTCTTTTGAAATAGATTGGCCTTAACAGAGGATTGATTTACTGATTAGAGGTTTTCTGCCATCCTGCTTAACAGGGGAAGATCAAGAGTCATGCGAATGCAATTGCCCAGCAAACACATCTACATGACCACCACGTGACCACCTAATTGCGCCATCGATGCAGTAATGTTATAGACTATGCATTTATATGTGAAATTAATGTAGATCTGTAGATTAGAAATATCGTGGAAACAACGTAGAAACGTACGTGAAAAATTACCTCCTTGGCACTTATGTAAAACTAATGTCTTTGTGATTTCAAAGAAATTTTTACATTAATGCATTTATTGATATGGATAGATTTGTTCTATCAAAAATAGTATATTCTCAGTGAAACATGAGTATAAGAAATTAATACTAAGCTATATAAGCAGGTGAGGTGCATAAACTGCCCATATTAACACGAATAAAAAAAAGTACAGTCAGGTTATGTATAAATTGTATATAAAGATATATATTAACAAAATAATATATATATATATATATATATATATATATATATATATATATATATATATATTACTGTATATATATACTTTATATATATACTGTATATATACATATATATATATATATATATATATATATATATATATATATATATATATATATATATATATATATATTAAAATTGTACATTCCATGGGCATTGATGTGTATTAATAAAACATCTAAATTCAAGGAAGGGCTTAAATGGTATATATGAATATATATTGAAGACAAAAAATCAGAAGGGTAAAAAATATATCTTAATAAAAACAATACATTCCAAGTAGGACATAAATTGATATGTAGTAAAAACTAATTATAATGTATGTTAACAAAAGAATATTTCAGAATGGGAAAAGTGTATGTACTCAGAATTAATACATTAAAGGTATGTGTATGGAGATGATATATGAATTCAAGGAAAGGTATAACTATAGTATATCTAGAATATGATACATTTCATAAGGGATATAGATATATATAAGAAAATATGATATCCTGGTAGGCCATAAATTTATGAATAAATAAAACCAATTGTACTGTGCAAAGACATTTTGATAAAAGAATAAATATACTGATTAATAGTACATAGTAAAGTAAAAATTATCACTTTGTTTCTTCTGGTAACAGTGCAAAAAAAAAAAAATCATAATACCTTTAAAAATTATAAGATTATAAATTTCACTTAGTGCAAGAGGATAAGCATATCAATAGTACTTTGGATTGGGGTAGAATGGTTTTTGGTTTTCTTGCTCACCCGCAATTACCCCCTTGAATATATTAGGTGGGATACAGAGTTGGAAGGGTGAGGACAGGAATGTGCAGGTGGAGTGGCTCATACTGCAGGATCCTCCTGGGATATTATAATCCCTGGCATCTGCCTTTATTTCAATTGCAACTAATTGTCAGAATATGATGACAATTGTACTATTAAACACATTTGTCTCTTAGACCCAGGTTCGTGTGGAAATAAGCATAACATGATGTTAGGTTGAGAATGTTGACATTTTTAGAAGTATTTAAAAGTTATTACAAAATTTATGAAATGGGGAATGTTTTTATAGGGATTATAAGCTATATTTAATAAATAAGTTTACCATAACAACAGGAATTCACAGCTCTGAAACATGGACCAGAAACTGGGAAGAGCAGGCAAAAAAAGTGTGTGTGGGAATGAAATACCTGATAGTGTAAGACCATTGAGAGTGTGCATGTACAAGTAGAGTGAAAACCAAAATGGAGAAGGGGGCCGAGAAGTACACTGAGTTGCTTCGCTAGTACCAAAATGTATATTCTTTACCAGTGTACCCAAACCGTAAAAGCCATGATGTCTAAATGATTAGATAGATATGCACACACACACACCTACACAGTTTGATGAACACATCCCACCTTCTCTCCCATTCCTAACTGCAATCCGCAGGTTCGGTAATTTGTGAAAGAGTGTGGTTTCTAAGTGTACCTCTCGGAGTACCTCCATCTCACCGGGGTATGACTACTCCTCTCCTCACAGCGTGACAGGAAATAAATATAGAGATGGGGGAGCTTAAGAAAGCGTTATTGATCTGCTAGTCAATAGCGCTTTCTGATCTTAGAAAATTATTGTTTATATGAATGGTATTGCATACAAATTTGCCATAGACTATCCATTAACGAAGTGTGTAACGAATTATAAGCAATGATTCTTTATATACATTCGTTAGCATTAAGATAAGAGAATTACATTTTCTTTGAAGCTTAATTTTCAAAGAAAACTAAAACGATGACATTTTATAGGTAAACTATGTATTTTTCGTTAATGGTAAAAGGGTTATTGTGCACACGGCATTATTTATAAATTTTCAGTCTATACAACAATAGAGCTTGGACCTGAGTGTCAGGGATACTATGCACTAGGGTTCATTTGGGTTCTAGATACACCATACTTATAATTAACACTATGTCAAGCTATTTTGAGAGGTTACGGAGGAAAAAGTTTTTCGAATGGGTGGGAAACTGTGTTCCTGGAATGCATCTGGACAACACGCAACAAATATCCACTCTTGGGGATATGAGTGCCAACACTCTGGCACACAGCAAGACAAATACATTTGGGATTTTGGTGATGCAGTTTGCAAAGACACCTTCGCTTGAGACAAGATTCTTCTTCTGTCCAGAGAAATTAACCCCACACGAAATCTTTTAATACATTAGATTTGTCAACACTAAAGCCACCTTACTCTTAGGTTCGATTTTGAATCCGTCCTAATGACCCTAATGAGATGCCGGAGCTGGACAGGAACATTTTTTAAAAGAAAACTTCGCTGAACGCAGGGAAGGGAGCAGCTAGTGATGTAATTAATTAAAAATGAAGATTTTCGCCTTCGCAGCACATAAGAATGAAAAGCGTACACTAGCTAATATTACTTATCTATGTTATTCATAGTCTAACTTACTCTTATAATACATTTGAGATAATCAAAACTTTTTAACTCAACGTACCGGAACCTCTCCTGAACCCATAATTATCTTTTACACTTTGTTAACACATAATTACTCAAATGAAAGGAGCAAGGATACAAGTGGGTATAAACTAATCTAATTTCTTAATTATACAAAATTACAACTAGGAAATTGACATTTTAACATGAGAGGAAATACAAATAATTTCATAGCACAATTAACACCCAATGAAATAAATGATCAGTGTGAATTATCCAACAAGACAAAAGTTGCTTAATGTTATTCCTGCAATAGCAAAGGTCCATAACCAAGATAGGATACGCCACGAGGTCAGTGACCTGAGTCTTAAATACTCTATAAAGAAAAATATACCCAAATATTAGAAAGCACAATGAATCACACGCACGCAGTCCGAATTAGGTAAAGCCAGAAGTACAAAGTGTGATAAGTCTAAAAGGGCGAATTTTACGTAGCCATATGTTTGCCTGCACTCGCTTCGGTAATTGGTGAGCCCTTGTCCTGATAATAGCAATGATTCAGATACAGCCTTTCACAACTGTCCGACCCACCCCTATATCTGTTCCTTGCTGCTTGGCTGATCGAGGTCACTAATTCACGTTCCAGCTGTTCTTTCTTCCTTGTTCGTCGTCTTCTGCATTACAATAGTTTGGTTTCAGGTGGACCAGAATTCAATGCCGTCATGGGAAGTGTGACTTGAACACCTGTGCGCTAGGATAGCCCTCGAGTGAATGGGCACTGAGCAGATACTTGGGTCAAACAGCTTCACCTGGATTCCCCTTCTAGTCAGGTGAGCGTCGGTTTGCGCTAGCTTTGCATTTTTGGGGACTTTTAGACAGGGCATTAGTGTATATACTTGTAGAGAGCGAGGTTTAGGCATGTTTTCCATTTACAATAAAAAGAGAAATCTTGCAACTCTATTGGAGGACTCACAAAATTAACCCTAACTATCTGGCACACACAAAAATGAATGAATTAAAAGAGTAGGCTATTTAGCAAAGGGTCGGTGCGGTGGACAAAAGATATCCTAAATAAATCATACCTAAGTTGATAACTGAGAGATTAAAAGTAAAAGGCTTATAAGCCAGACATATATAATCACACACACACATATGTGTGTTTGTGTGTGTATCCAAACACTTACTCCTTATTGTAAAAGGAAAAGCAGGATGCTACAAGCCCAAGGGTTCCAACAGTAAAAATAGCCCTGCGCGTGAGGGAAATAAATAAACTATTTATTGGAAGTAACGGATAAAAAATGTGAAATATCTTAAGATCGGTAATAATGTCATAGTATAGGTCTGTAAATTATGTCAACCTGTTCAACATGCAAACATTCGCTGTAACTTGAAACTTTTGAAGTTCCGCCAGTTAAAGAGCCAGAGTAGGAAGTTCATTTCACAATCTATTCACAGCTGTAATAAAACCTATAGAATACTGAGTAGTGTTGAACCTTATGATGGAGAATTAAGGTGATATTGTTAGAATTAATGGTTTAACATACTCTCTAGAATTGTTGAAAAACAATTACCTGTTTTCGTATTCCGTAGCTATCTAGACATTCAACTTTTTATATACCGTCAGTCTGCCGTACACCCAAGTAAACCCAATTATTATTTATCTAAATAAAATACTTAAGGTGAGGTAAGAAAAAAATCTAATTTTTTTCGAACAAAATTTCCAAAGTTTGAAAAAAAAATCAGAAGTTTCCGTAGGAATTTGGACATTCAACTTATTATTCGAACTTGACTGACGTGTTGCACAGCGACAGGCGCATATCAACAAACAGCTGGGTTCCTTCAGGATAAAGGCTTTACGGAGAAATGGACACCTTCATGGGATTTTCTGTCCACATGGTAAGTTTAATCGCTCTATGAAAATAGTTACAAGGTATACTAAGGCGTTATGGTATGATAGACAACTTCTATTTTACCGTAGCCTACCATAAACTAGGATTGATAGGACAGTTTTCCCCGTCCGTAACTATATTAAAACTATCATTTTTCCTATTTACTGAGGATATCGTAAACTGTGACGGTTATTATATGTAAATTTAACAAAAAGACCATACTCGATGTGTAAATGAGCCATTGTTTTGTAGAATACACCTGCATGATTAGAAAAGGATATTGACTAGAACAGGTGAAGTTTGTCTCTGGCTTAGTCTACCCTAGTCCTGGTGAAATATAGACTTTACCGGTAGACTGCTCGGAGCCTTTGTATATCAGCGGCCAGTTCCTCATGCATTGATTAAAAGTGGACCTAAATTTTCTCCCCTAACCTAACCTACAAGTCGTGTCCTTACCTACATACCTAATGGATGTTTGAAGTTAGCCGTAATAATACATACATGTGGCCGGTATCCTACATACACCCCAACTGCTCTACACTATGGTATTAAGAATAAATATTTGGTGAATATTTACTTGTGCACCTTCACTAATACCCATATTGAAACCTTTTATTCGTCAACTCTATCCATTATATACTGTAGTGCTGTGTCCATACCAATTTTTTCAATGTTAATATATATGCTGGAGCCTTTGTATATCAGCGGCCAGTTCCTCACGCGTTGATTAAAATTTTACTTCAACTAACCTAAACTTTCCTCCCTAACCTAACCTAACCTACAAGCCGTGTCCTTACCTACCTGTCTAACGGGGGGCTAACGCCTCCCTGCGAACCCCCTTATACTGCCGTATTATAAGTTAGCAATGATAATACATTCAGGTGGCCGCTATCATACATACACCCCGATATGCTGCATCACTTGTGGTAACCATGGTGAAATATGTTTTTTCAGATGCATTTTCATATTTTAAACAATTCTGATATCCATGTTTACCAAAAATTGGGTAAAATTATAGAACATTGTAATAAGTGGTTTGTTGGAAATAAGACTTATTTAGTTTATTTTGTGGTGATTTGAATATTTTCTATAATAATTCTGTGTAGAAATCTATAGTTTTTGAGTAAAGGTGGGTTAACTACCATAACCGAAACGCCATGGGTTTGCGTTGGGTATTGTTATCAAATATGTTAGAAAAACTTTAATAAAATTTATTTGTACCAGTCTAATTGTATGATATATAAGTTGAATATGTAAATTTGAAGTGATTTGCTGAAATTTACACTATTAACAATTTATGAATAGGGGGCCTATACAGTATATTGACCTCCGTTCTTCCTTGCAGGACTTTGAAGGCCAGAGATTAGCAGAGAGGTTATTCCAATTAATTGTTGTCACATTTGGTGTAAGTATTATTTTTGTAATGTTGTAAATTTTTAATTATCTTTTTTCAAGGGAAAAAAATATCACTGATTTATATCATTGAACAAAATTAATTTTAGAACTGTAATCAGTCATACCTCATATTAAGTTGATTTGTTTTCAGTTTTTCTTCATTAGGTAATTTTTTCTTAAATACTTATAAAAAAATGTAAATTCATTATTTTTCATATTCTTTGTAGTTAAAGTGTATAAATATATTATAGCATTTCAATGAATCTTAACCAAGTTAATTCATAGAGGTATTGCTCATTAAGTTAGATCTTCTATTATTGTTATTATTATTACTTGTTAAGCTACAACCCTAGTTGGAAAACCAGAATGCCATAAGCCCAGGGGCTCTAACAGGGAAAATAGCCCAGTGAGGAAGGAAATAAGGAAACTACAAGAAAAGTAATTAACAAATATAGAATATTTTAAGAACAGTAGCAACATTGAAATAAATATTTCATATATAAACTATAAAAACTTTAAAAAAAACAAGAGGAAGAGAAATTAGATAGAATAGTATGTCCGAGTATACCCTCAAGCAAGAGAACTCTAAGCCAAGACAGTGGAAGGCCATGGCACAAAGGCTATAGCACTATCCAAGACCAGAGAACAATGGTTTAATTTTGGAGTGTCTTTCTAGAAGAGCTGCTTACCATAGCTAAAAGTCTCTCTTCTATCCTTAGCAAGTGGGAAGTAGCCACTGAACAATTACAGTGTAATAGTTAACCCCTTGAGTGAGGAAGAATTGTTTGGTAATATCAGTGTTGTCAGGTGTTTGAGGACAGGAAAATATGTAAAGAATATGCCAGACAATTCGTTGTATTTGTAGGCAAACGGAAAATAAGCCGTAACCAAAGAGAAGGAACCATTGTAGTACTATCTGGTCAGTCAAAGGATCCAATAACTCTCTAGCGGTATTACCTCTACGGATAGCTGGTGCCCTGGCCAACCTACTACCTACAAAATTAGAAATTACCATTCTGCCACTTTATAAAAAAAAAACCTCTGTCAAACTATTTATTGTATAAAAGTAGCGACAATACGGGGTTGGTTAATGGGATCTATAGGGTGCCTAGTTGATCTTTTAGAGGATTAATTCATAACAAGTAATTTTTGCTTTTGCTGTTAAAATCTAGTCTTGAATCCAATTACAGTACTGTAATGGCTTAAGAACGGGTATGGCTGTAACAGGTTTAATATTTGTTTGACATGAAAATGTATTCCGTTATCTCTGGCATCTGAATACAGTACTGTATTGGTTTCTTAAGAAGTGGATATATATTTAGAAGGGTGAATTATTGTATTGGTTCTGTAAATTGCACAGTAATAATGTCTTTTCTTAGGGATAGGAAGTTTTTCACTACCTGTTCATGTTTGCCATTACGAACAAAGTCTCGTGGAAAGTTTGAAAAGGTTATACTGTACTGTACTTCCTCACTTTCATGCTCTTTCTCTTGAGTTTTCTTCCTCCTCCTCATCCTCTACCACAGGATGTGCTGAATGATAATCATGTGATTTCTCGGTTTATTTACTATTTGAAAAGGGTGTTGCTAAAACTACCCCGCAAGAGTTAACGGGTGATGAGCTAGTGACCGACTGGCAAGCAAGCAGCGTACACTATCCTCTGAAGCATGATGAAAATTATCAACTTTAGTTGAAATTTCATTCACTCCATCAGAATTTAAAGGAATCATACGATATGCCATGCCATTCATATAAGCACTATAATAGGAGACTGATTAGGAGTGCTTTCTTTAGCGAATGGAGGGATATTAAGATCCAGACTTCCCACTTAGTCTTTGCCTCACAACCTAGTTGTCTTTTAGAGTGACTTGGAATGCAGTACAGTATTACAAGGGTTCAGTAGCAGAGGGAACTAAAGTATTTAAAGAATTTGAGGCTCTGGTATGAGGCTTTTAATTCTGGAATTTGCAGTGTACTTTCAGAACCCTTACAGAAGGAAATTCTTATGAACAATAGATTGATCTTTCAGTGTTCAGTCAGGTTTGGCAAGGGGCTGGGAAAGACCAGAATTATCACTTTTAAAGGAAGGATTCACTGGTCTTAAGAATTTCAACATGTGGGGCAAGCAATGCTAAGAGCTTGTGAAATTCATCACTATTAAAAGTCCAAAGGTAGAAGTGTGCCATGTAGTCTTTCCTGGCTTTTGCCCTGAACAACAGCAAGTTTCCTTGGAGCGTGTGTGATCGCGTCCAACATAATGGACAAAACTGAAGGAGACAGAGTGTCTGGTGCAGCAGTTCAAGGCTTCTTACCGTTAGAAGGTTCCATTCTTATGTTAAGGGTATACAGTATATTTATTGAAGGGAAAGAAATGGGAAAATTTAAACCTAGTATATGGAGAAGAAGCAATATGAACATCAGAGGTTTGTATACATGAAATGAAGTTTAGATTAAAATGATCAGTACGGTTAGTTAAAAAAAATCTTTTGATTTTGCAGGCTGTTGGTTGGCTGTATGGTTACTATGTACAAGATTTCTTTATGACTGTAGCAACTCTTGGAGCAGGATTTGTTTTAGCATGTCTGGTAAGTTGAATATGCCTCTATACAAGTCAGTTACTGTTTAGTTTTTGTATGGTAAGTTGAATTGTACTTCTTTCTCAAAAGATTTTATTTTATCTTGTTAGGACTGTTGAGTAAGTTTCCTAAGTTTCCTAAAATATTTGAACCATCCTGTGCTGCTTTTTACTTTTATCAAAATATAACATGTAATGTACTTCATATCATAGTAACTATTGAATTGCTATTGTTGTTGCAATTTCCTTTTTTGTGTAGACTAATGACATGCAACTTTTTCTTCATAGTAATATCTATCTTATTATTACAAGCCAATTACAGTCCATGCAGGAAAAGTAAAATGATACAAGGCCAAGGGCCTCAATGGGGAGTAGAAAAGAGAAATAAGAAAATATTGTAAATTGATGTAAATATCGTTAATAATGAATTTTTAAATATTTAACTTAGCCGGTGAATATATAATAGCTGAGCCTCCGGTGGCTCGACAGAAAAACACACAAAAACTCGCGAGCGATCGCTATGAAGGTTGCGGGTGTGCCCACTAGCGCCAACTATCGGCCAGATACCGCATATACATGTAAACAGACCCAATTTTTCTCTGTCGGCCTTAACGACAAGACGTATCAATACTCGCTGTATAACCTGGAGTTTTCTCAACATATTTGGTGAAGTACTTCCTTTTGGTTTGAGCTTTCGCAGTGCAGGTGTTTTATCTTCAACTTAAATCTTGAACTCGTTTTTGGATAGATTTAATTTTTGATGACTTTGGATTGTTTTTTGGACTTTCTTTGACTTTTAAATGGCCGACCCTTCCCTTAGTACGGAAGTGTGTTTTAGGCTTTTAGCAATTATCTTGTCACGTTATAAATTAATTATAGATTTTCCTCTATATATTTTATATCTCAACCGCCTTTATTAGGCCTCTTCGATTAGCTTTCCATTTATAATAAACATCAAGATAAATTTTAATGATTTGTTTATATGCGACCTTTCCTATTCCTCCTCTAATCCGAGAGTAGGCGGTCCTAACTTGGAAACCGAAGTTAAACAACGTTGAGCCCTTTCAATCGTAAATAACTTTTACAGAGCAAATGATTTAAAACTTATTAAATGAATATTTTTTAGTAGATATTTTATGAAAGATTTTCTTTGAATAGTCTTCGTACTGTTTCAAAGATGAACTAACGTTTAGTTTATTTATGCTACGCAGTTTGCGCTCTATCGTTACGATAGAGAGAGAGAATCACGGTTTCACTTTGCAGAAAGAGTAAATCGATTCTGACGTTTTGTTCATTCTTCTTTCAAACTTAAATGTTTTAAATACTATTTTAAAGGAACTTGTTAATTGAAAAACCTTTCAGTTTTTTCCTTTGGTCAAATAACCTGTTTATTGACGAAAGGTAAGTGGGCTCTTCTCTTCGGTGCGAAATCAAGAGAGAGAGAGAGAGAGAGAGAGAGAGAGAGAGAGAGAGAGAGAGAGAGAGAGAGAGAGAGAGAGACGGAGAGAGAGAGAGGAAGAGAGAACGTTCCGATCTTTATTCTCGTCCCAAGCGAGTAACGTTGTTCTCGAGTCAGTTTTTTTTTACTCTCGTCCCTAGTCTCTGTACGGGGAGAAAGGATAAAACGTTTTTAGTTTTTATTCTCGTCCCAAGGCACTGTACGGTGAGAGATTGAAAACGTAGTTTTGAACGAACTAGTGTTTAGTCTCCTTCCCAGCCACTGATCTTTTTATCTTAATATATGTTTACTGTTTTTTGCTTGTATTAATGTGCTTACATTATACGACTGATTTCGCAATTATAACCTTTTGATGAGGGTAGAATTGCGTGCTTCAGGTAGAAATCAGTTTTATTCATACCTAATGTGAATTGTTGAAAAATTTGATTTCAGTGAAGTAAGTGCAAAACAGAAAATCGTAGTGATAAAGTGATAATTGCGCAAAGTGTTATCAGTGTTGCGACCGAGGGTTCGTCTGTTCGTGCCTGTCGTTCGCCTAGTCCGAGACCTCTTGCAAGCTCCCAAGCCCAGGGGAGAAGTAATGTCGTACGACTTATGGGTTTGAGAGGACTTGATCAGCGAACAGACGTTCCCTCTATGGTTTCAGGCGTGTCTCATCAACACCGCCCCTACCATAAGACGAGCGAGACGATTTTCTTCTCGTCATCCGAAGGCTATTCGCATAAAAAACCGTGGAACAAGGTTTCGAGGCCCTTTAAGCGAAAGTCAGTCCTTTCAGGACAGGTCCAGCGTCCTGGTTGTAACCATTAGGACAGCTCTGACCCTATGCAGTCATCGGAAGACTGCTCGCCGCCTAAACAAAAGCGTAACACAGGCTCCGAGAGTCTTTTTGTAGGCAAGGTTTTGCAGTCACAGACGTTACCCTCGTCTCTTACCGCAACCATTCCCGTTGATCCTAAATGGGTTGTACGGCAAGACATGCAGAATAAGCTTGCCTCTCTTATGGAGGACTATTCTGTTGAGCAGGTTCACGATGATCCTCGCCGCTTAGCTGATCGAGATCTTGGCCGTCAGCCGCCCAAACGAGCTTTTGCTCGTCCTGTTGACATTGACGTTACAAAGTCACGTCAATCGTGTTTTGTAGAGCCTCACTCGATGCAGTCCCGTGTTGACTCTCAGCCGCTTGTGGACGTTCAGCCGCTGCCGCTTGCTCTTGTTGACGTTCAGGACGTTCACCAACCAGCATAGTTGACTTGTTTTGACGTTGAGCGTCAAGCACCGCAGTCAAGAGTTGTTTTGACTGCTCAGTCTAAGCAGTCAAGGCAGTCTCGAGTTGACGTCGAACGTCCTCCCGCACCTGTTGTTGTTACTGGTCAGTCCTTTAAGCAGTTACATGACATAGCGTCCTTGACTGCTACTGTTGCTCCTTTGCGTGTGGACTCTGCTTGTCAAGCATTGCCACCACGGCAGGTCTCTCCCTTGCTTGAGACTCGGCTATTGTCGGACAAGGTTCCTTCAGATGAGGAAGTTGCTGATCCCCCTCCTACTGATATTCCCTTGAGGACTCTGTCAGACGGAGAGGAGCCTAAAGCTGCTCAGCCCTCTATGGACTTTAAATAAATCATGCTGATTTTTAAGGATCTTTGTCCGGATCTTTTTGTAACTGCTGCTCCTCGTTCGCCTAAACGTCAGAGTTTACACTAGGCCTAGCTACTTCGAAGCCGTTGTTTTATAAGCTAGTGCTCTCTCGCTCTTCTAAGAGAGCTTTACGTTTGCTAGGCGACTGGTTAATCACCAGGAGTTTGGGGGAGACAGCCTTTGCTTTCCCTACTTTTAAGCTGGCTTATAGAGCGAGAGTCTGATATGACACGGGAGAAGTTCTCGGCTTGGGAGTTCCTGCCTCTGCCCAGATAGACTTCTCAAACCTCATAGACTCTCCCTGGCGCCTGGCCATGAGACGCTCCAAGATTTTATGGTCGACTTCAGAGCTAGACCATCTCCTGTTAGGAGTTTTTTTTTCGAGCATTTGAAGTTTTGCTGTACAATTATGTCATGCATAAACAAGGCTTTCAGGGATGGCTCCAATGATCTGACAGCCACGTTCTCTGCAGGAAAAAGTCCCTCAGGGATGGCTCCAATGATCTGGCAGCCATGTTCACTGCAGGAGTACGTAAGAGGCAAGTGCGCTCAATGTGTTCATTGTCAAGACAAACTTCACGATGAAGTCTACCAGGCTGTCTTGACAGCATTAATGGAAGGCGACAGGATGGTCTCTCTCGACCTTCAGGAGGCATACTTCCACATTCCTATACACCCGGATTCCCAACCGTTTCTGAGGTTTTTTTACAGGAATGTGGGGTACCAGTTTCGAGCCCTGTGCTTTGGCCTCAGTCCTGCTCCTCTCGTGTTTACGAGGCTCATGAGGAATGTGGCAAAATCCCTCCATCTATCGGGGATCCGAGCCTCCCTGTACTTGGACGACTGGCTTCTCAGAGCATCGTCCAGTCTTCGCTGTCTGCAGGATCTACATTGGACGTTGAGTCTGGCCAGGGAGTTGGGACTTTTGGTCAACCTAAAAGTCCCAACTGATCCCATCCCAGATTTTTCTATATTTGGGGATAGAGATTCGCAGTCCAGTTTTTTTCGGGCTTTTCCGTCTGCCACCCGAATAGAACAAGCCCTGCTCGAAGTCCAACTAATGCTGAAAAGAGAACGTTTGTTCAGTCAGGAGTTGGAACAGTCTCGTAGGGACTCTCTCATCCCTGGAGCAGTTTGTCTCACTAGGGAGACTACACCTTCTGCCTCTCCGGTTCCATCTAGCCTCTCACTGGAACTAGGACAAGACGTTAGAGACGGTATCATTCCCAGTCTCCGAACCAGTAAAGGCATGCCTGAAATGGTGGGACAGCAATATCAGTCTGAGAGAGGGACTATCCCTAGCAGTCAAGAACCCAAACCACGTGTTGTTCTCAGACGCGTCGGATTTGGGTTGGGGTGCGACCCTGGACGGTCGGGAATGCTCGGGTCTGTGGACCTCAAGTCAGAAGAGCATGCACATCAACGGCAAGGAGCTATTAGCAGTCCACTTGGCCTTGATGATATTCGAAAGCTTCTTCGAAACTAAGTGGTAGAGGTCAACTCAGACAACACCACAGCTTTGGCGTACATCTCCAAGCAAGGAGGCACACACTCCTTCTTGCTGCTCGAGATCGCAAGGGACCTTCTCTTATGGTCAAGAAATCGAGGACGTGGGCAAGAGTCTTTGGGCTACTTGGGGTCAACCCACCATAGACCTCTTTGCCTCCTCGTTGACCAAAAGGTTACCAATCTATTGCTCTCCAGTCCTAGATACAGAAGCAATCCACATAGACGCGTTTCTACTGGATTGGTCTCTTCTGGACTTATATGCATTCCCACCATTCAAGATAGTCAACAAGGTACTGCAGAAGTTCGCCTCTCACGAAGGGACAAGGTTGACGTTGGTTGCTACCCTCTGGCCCGCGAGAGTGGTTCACCGAGGTACTTCAATGGCTGGTAGACTTTCCAAGAAGTCTTCCTCTAAGGGTAGATCTGTGACGTCAGCCCCACGTAAAGAATGTCCATCAAAGCCTCCCCGCTCTTCGTCTGACTTCCTTCAGACTATCGAAAGACTCTCAAGAGCTCGAGGCTTTTCGAAGGAGGCAGCCAGTGCGATTGCAAGAGCGAGGAGAGCTTCTACCATTAGAGTATACCAGTCGAAGTGGGAAGTCTTTCGAGACTGGGGCAAGTCAGCATCTGTGTCCTCGTCCAGTACCTCTGTAGCCCAAATCGCAGATTTTCTTTTACATCTGAGAAAGGTTCGCTCCCTTTCAGCTCCCACGATTAAGGGCTACAGGAGCATGTTGGCTTCAGTCTTTCGACATAGAGGCTTAGATCTTTCCAACAATAAAGATCTCCAAGATCTCCTTAAGTCTTTCGAGACCTCTAAGGAACGTCGTTTGGCAACTCCTGGATGGAACTTAGACGTGGTCCTAAGGTTCCTCATGTCAGACAGGTTTGAGCCATTACATTCAGCCTCCCTGAAGGATCTCACCCTCAAGACACTTTTCCTAGTGTGCTTGGCTTCGGCTAAAAGGGTCAGTGAACTTCATGCCTTCAGTAAGAACATCGGCTTTTCTACAGAAAAAGCCACTTGTTCACTTCAACTTGGTTTCCTGGCCAAAAATGAACTGCCTTCTCGTCCTTGGCCTAAATCTTTTGATATTCCTTGCTTATCAGAGATCGTAGGCAACGAACTGGAAAGAGTATTATGTCCTGTTAGAGCTCTTAAGTTCTATTTAGCTCGTACTAAGTCATTACGAGGTAAATCTGAGGCATTATGGTGCTCAGTTAAGAAACCATCATTGCCTATGTCAAAGAATGCTTTGTCATATTTTATCAGATTTTTAATACGAGAAGCTCATTCTCACTTGAATGAGAAAGACCGATGTTTGCTTAAGGCTAAGACGCACGAAGTTAGAGCTATAGCAACCTCCGTGGCCTTCAAGCAAAATAAATCTCTGCAAAGTATTATGGACGCGACTTTTTGGAGAAGCAAGTCAGTGTTCGCGTTTTACTTAAAAGATGTCCAGACTCTTTACGAGGACTGCTACACACTGGGTCCATTCGTTGCAGCGAGTGCAGTAGTGGGTGAGGGTTCTACCACTACATTACCCTAATTCCAATATCCTTTTTAATCTGTCTCTTGAAATGTTTTTAATATTGTTTTTTGGGTTGTACGGAAGGCTAAGAAGCCTTTCGCATCCTGGTTGATTTGGCGGGTGGTCAAAGTCATTTCTTGAGAGCGCCCAGATTAGGGGTTTGATGAGGTCCTGTTGTATGGGTTGCAGCCCTTAATACTTCAGCTCCTGGGAGTCTTTCAGCATCCTAAGAGGATCGCTGGGCTTGGTGAGGAAGACAGACTAATAAGGCAGAGTAATCGTCTAAGTCAACTTCCTTACCAGGTACCTTTATATATTTGGGTTTTGTTATGATATAACTGTCAAAAACTCTAAGCATATACGCTGTAAACTTAATTAACTCTGGTCTCTACCCACCACCATGGGTGTGAATCAGCTATTATATATTCACCGGCTAAGTTAAATATTTAAAAATGATATTTTAATTATAAAATAAATTTTTGAATATACTTACCCGGTGAATATATAAATTAAAGGCCCCCCCTTCCTCCCCGATAGAGACCCAGCGGGATGAGAAAAATTGGGTCTGTTTACATGTATATGCGGTATCTGGCCGATAGTTGGCGCTAGTGGGCACACCCGCAACCTTCATAGCGATCGCTCGCGAGTTTTTGTGTGTTTTTCTGTCGAGCCGCCGGAGGCTCAGCTATTATATATTCACCGGGTAAGTATATTCAAAAATTTATTTTATAATTAAAATATCATGTTACATAATTTTGAAAATTATGGATAAAATTTGGTGTACAGTAATTGCTGAAGAGAGAGACTAGATATGTATTTGCTATTAAGAATGATACTTGAAATTTAAAATGAGCTTTAAATAGTTCAATAAATATTGTCAGTGAAAATATCTGGGTGGGGAGTAAGCAATACCTTAGATACACAGTACAGTACAAACAATCATGATTTTAGTTTTCTCAAGGTATAAATTTATTTATTGAAGTTTTCATGATTGAATATGCATTAATTTTATCTAGTCTCTTTTAAGACTTTCAGCAACCTGAGATTTACTCTCAGGAGAATGGATCAATACAAACTTAATGATGTAAATAGCCATGACCTGCAGAAAATAGTGGGAATGTTCAAAGAAGTCAATCTTGTATTATGTATATAGTTGAGAACACAGTTATATTTGTAAAATTAGATCAGTTTTGTTTCCATATTAGTCATTCATGTGTTTGTTGAAAGATTTTGGTAACATTCTTGACCAGTTGCAATACAGGGCTTAGGTTCATAATTACTGGACTTTAATGTAATGACAAATTAGTGTTCTTCATTAGTTTGTTGTTTAACTACTGTAGTTTCAATGAACATTCAAAGAGGTAAGCCTGTTATTGGCATACAGCTGTGAACTCCGTTGTTTTCAGCAGGGATATATAAGTTTTCTATCTTTTTTTCTGATGGAGGGAACATTTGTTTCTGTATAAATACAAACCTTTGTTTTTGACATAGTAGGATATCACCGTAGCTGGAACTCGTATGTTAAAGCTTTTAATGAGGTGTCAACAATCGACTGGTTTTTATCAATTGGCAGTGGAGCAGCAACCACTTTGTTTTCAGCTGTAAGTGTGAACAGATGTTCTCACAACACATTCTGACTTAACTGGCTAGAATTAAAACTTTTCCTTTTTCATTTTGGGATTGTATGCAAGTATGTCCTGGTGAGGAATGCTGGACATGATAATGTATCCGGGAGTGTCGGGCCATAGGAGCGGCCTTTCAATGTCAAAGAGGGAAACAGATCCTCTCCCTCTTTGCCTGGGTGGCAGACAATCGTCGGGAATGGCCATCCTCCCAGTGGTAGGTGTACAGGAGGAAGAGGAGGAGGAAGAAGTCTAAAAAGGATTCTTCTTCTTTGAAGTCTAAGAAATCCTGATATCTCTTCCTCCCACCTGGTACTCTCCCTCTCACCTGGTACTCTCCCTCTCACCTGGTACTCTCCCCCTCACCTGGTACTCTTCCCCACCCAACTCTTCAAAGTCAGCCTCCTTTTGGGGGTTGCTCGGGGAAGACTATTGGCTCATTAACTTTTGGTCAACCTTTGAGGTAGGAAGCTTTTCCCTTTTTCCTGGGCAAAACACAGGGAGCTTCTGGTCACGAGGAGTCTCTTATGGCCTTTTTGGTCTGAAGGGCTCTCCTTCAAAGGATAAGCACGTAGAAGTTTTGGGTGTGGTGGGGGTTGCTTAGCAGGAGAGTGTAGCTTCTACTGAGGGTCCCTTTGGCTCATCCCCTTCTAGAGCTGAGAGAAGTCTCTCTCCTCGGTCTAGTGCCCCCCAGAATCCTTTTTCTTACTTGGTACGCACTTACCCACTTGAATGCTTGCAGAGTGATGTGCAAGAGTTTCCCTTGTCCTTTTTCTGCTGGGAGGATTGTGCATACTGAGCAGCAAAGCAGATACCCCTGAGTTCCTTCTGAGCGTGTTTACCCTTTGGGGCCTGGCAACAGGGTCAAACGTAATTGCGTTTTGTTGACCTCGCCTGTTGGACCATCTCTAAACAAACAAGGAGGTACTATTTCACGGCAGTTTTGTTTGCCTTCTAGTCATGTAAATCCTTCATTGGTCAGAGAACAATGCAATTGGCATGTATACCGGCTTGATCTCGAGCAAGAAGAACATCCTGATAGAGAAACTGAACCGAAGGCCTTAAATAGTTGGGTAGTGGTACAGTATTTGAATCCTCGGGTATCGAACACGATAATTACTTTATGGGGTTTGCCAGTGATAGACCTCTTTGTAATGTTCTAGATCTTGAAGCAGCGTTTGAGGATATCTTCCAGCATCTGTGAGAACATCTTGATGTTTACGCTTCACCCCTTGTTCTACCTAGTAAGGAAATTTCTCAGCAGACTCAGTTTGACTTACAACCTCAACATGACCTTGATAGCTCTGTTATGGCCGCAAGTAGAATAGTACCCAGATCTACTGCTGCTGGTGGAGTTTCAGAAGGCGTTGCTTTCTCTTCCCTACCTTCTACAGCAACCATATGCCCGGAACTTCTATAATTCACTGAAGTCCCTACATTTTCATCCTTGGTGGTTATCCAGCATCTCCTCATGCAGAGAGGATTTAAGCTAAAGGTTGCAAACCAGATGTCTGAATACTTCAGGAGCTCATCTTCCTCAGTTTATCAAGCAAAATGGGCCATTTTCTGTGGTTTATGTCAAATAAGGAGTGTCTCTCCTATCTTAGCCACTATATTCCTGATAACTGAATTTTTACTGTATCTCCGAGAGGAAAAACTTCTGTCAGGGGTGAAAGGCTTTTGTTCGGTCTTAGCTGAAAGGAGTTGGTATTTCCTCTTTGGTAGAGCTGTCTATACTCATATGAAATTTTGAACAGCCCTTCCCTTCATCAAAAGTTAGACTACCTCCCTGGAACATGATCAAAGTTCTCTGTTCTTTAAAAAGAAGCGCCATAGGAGCCACTGAATTTGGCTAAGAACTGTAATCTCCCATTGAAAGTTGTCTTTTTACACACACTCGCCTCAGCCAAGAGCGTTTAAAACCTTACTATGGCTCACAGTTATTGAGAAAATTATTGTGGGAAGGAATCATGCGATCAGTAACCACATGGTCTGGAACAAAGATCAGAACTTACACATGTGCCTTTGGTGATCATCATCTCTTTAAGTCACCTGGGAACCACTTCACTTGTTCATGTTACCTGTTGTTTCCTAGCACTCCTACCACCAAAAAGAAAGCGAAATGAATCACTAAAGCACAGGACCACCGATGGGGCGCAGTCTGTATCAATGTTTTGACCGATTCTTCTGCACGGTTTCTTGGTAGAAACAGCGCTATACTAAAATGTAACCCGGGAAGGATTTTTCAGATGAGGTTTAGCTCATGCTCTTACTACTAGTACTCATGAGTGCTGTTGTTTCGACACTGGTAACTTCCCGCGCCCGCATACGATTCCTGCCTCGGGATGTTCCCGAGACCTTTTAGGGACACCTTCGCGTGGGTTCTCCTTACTCGCCGATACTGCTCCTCAATATCAAGGTCTTACATCTTGGTCATGCGCGAAGTATCGGTGCAATCCCTTCTGTTGCGGTAGAAGCAGTGCCTAATGTAACCCCTATGTCCTTGCATGGACTACTGTGAGTGTAGTTGATGATAGTTCCTCACCTTTGCTAGTTCAGTCACCATGGATATGAGGGACTGGAAAAGGGAAGAAATGTTTGCATCCCCTTCCCCTCACAAGGTCTTTTCGACCCCAGCTTTATCAGAAGTCTCTGTCTGTTGCCCATCTCTGGAAGATTAAAAAGGAACTTTTCCTGTGCCCGACCCTTTTCCTCCCATTCACACAGGCATGTAACAGTGCCACCAGTGACCACAGGGACCAGCTACCAGTGGAAAGCACTAAGCACACCCTTTCAGAGGCTTGAGCACCCTAGTCTTTCCGAGGAAGAGAGAAAACTTCAGAGACATGACACACACTTCTCTAGAAGAGTTCTATGATAAGGTTAACCCTTATCTTTGATGCACCACAAAAGTGCATCAATTGTTAAAATAAGGACCACTCCCTTGAGTTACATCTTCATGATCGACCAAAGTTCTTGTATGCTTCTGAAAAAGAGCTAGCTTTTCAGGTGGACAAGCATCTTCATTTGGTCACCCCAAAGCTTAATTATGCTTCTGAAGATGCACCAGCCATACAAGTGAACCCTTATCTTCACACTTATGCACCCACAGTACACATGTGCATATGAAGAACAAACTCTGGAGGTTCACCCTCAGCATCGCACATGACCCCCCAGAGCCCACCACTCTTGAAAGGAAGATCTCTCGTCTGAAGTTGTTTTACGCAATCGTGCAACATTCTTCGGAAGATTAACTTGCTTATGAACTTGAGAGGTCTTGCCCCCGTGCACCCCCTGAATCCTTGCATCTGTGCGATAACCTGTCCATAGGAGGTCCAGGGTGCATTTAACCTTCACCTTTACATTACTCTCTAGTAAGCGCACGTGTTTATGGACAAGTTTGTTCATTCATTTGCCAGCACCTTCTGGTCTGGAGTAGCGAATAAGCTATCTTATATTTCACTGTCACAGTGTGGTATACTCTCCTGGGTGTTCATTCACACCTATGCATTCATGCACTTCTGTTTGCACTCACTTAGAACTGAAGCAAACCAGGACATGCACACACTCCAGGAGAGATACTGTATACGATCCTGTTTATGCGCAACCTCATGAGAGAGATCGTTATGTTCACAAAAAACAGAAAGAAATTCTCCTGACCATTCATGTCTGTGTGCATGCAAGCACACCCCTGGCCGTACACGCTCACTTTGGCTCTCACCTTCGCTGGAAAAGACGAGCTGGATTGCTCTTATCCCCGTAGCCATAAGTTCTTAACTGTTTTGAAAGAACCCCCCTCTTGCAATCAGGCTCGACCTGACTGAAGTTCCTTGACCTTCGAAATGCAACTCAAGGACAAGACGGTCCTTAAGTCCTTTTGGAGTAAACCCGCTAGCCCTTCAGCAGTACAGGTCTTCAACCAGTCTCCCAAGACTCATGTGTGATCTAAGGTCACCTTCAAGGCTGCTAGGAGAAGAGCCCCTCGGCCATACCTACCGTACCAATTTAAAGAAACAAGTCAAGACATAGGTCCTACTATTCATGACTCAAGGCATGCTTTAGGGGAAGCAGAAATCCCTAGACCTGAAGCAACTTTCTTAAAGGTCCTTGCCATTATCAGGCAGATTATAACTTAGGGGAAAAAGAAAACTCTGGATCTGAAGCAACTTCTTAAAAGTCCTTTCCATTATCAGGCAAATTACAATTTAGGGAAAGTTTCCAGAACCCTGGTCCACAGGGCTCAAGAACCAATTTAGAATCTCCTTGGTCTGATCTGCCTTTCGAAGGAATCAAGAATTTAGACGTTCTAGTTTCTGGGAGAAGCAATTTTCTCTGAGTGAGCCTTTCTAACAAAATTCTGTCACCGGCTCCCACTAGATAGAAGAGATTGTATGCACCCATGGAAGCTAATCCTTCCCTACAGCCTATTGGTGACAAAGCTATGACCCTGACTAAGAACATCGATGGAAAAATGTGGATAAGAGCATACCATCATCTCGGTTTCAGTCTGCCAACATAGAATAAGCTTCCAGTTTGAGTTCCCAGGCAACATCTTTATTGGACCACAGGTTGGGTGCAATGGCATGCTTTATCTCTTCTTAGGATGGTTCAAAGCTGAAGAACTATAGGTCTTTACCATCCCTGGTTAACCCAGGCAAAGCAACTGGGAAACAACATATCTTTTCCAATGTCACTAGTCATTCAGAAGAATGGAAGATATCCATCGCCTGGTTTCAGGATTTAATGGCCAGAATCTCGAAGCCAGGCAACCATGAGTTCAGTCCTTCTTCAGCTCTTCCCTATAAAGGCAATGACCGGATACTAGAGTGGCTTAGTTAACTTGGGAGGAGGGGGGTAACAGTAATTTTTCTTCCTATAGTATGAGCTCTTCCATGGTAGTCTGTCGTTTGACCTGCAAATAGTGCCATAGGAAGTGGATTGGAATCATCACTTTGCTCCCAAGAGGTCTGAGTACTTGGGCATCCCGGGATTTCAGCCAGCCAGTTTGGATATAGTGACTTCCTCCCACCTAAGGATAAGTCTCTTATTAAAGGACGACGGTTTGTATTCATGTAGAAAATAATCTTCAAGTTATACTTTCTGCCTCATCTACCTCACAAGTGCTAACATAAGGTTAAAGTGCTACTCTGTGTGCTGGTGGTGGTTGCGGGGCTTCTCCACCACTCGCCAGTAACTACCGACACTGTTTAAATCTTAACAGCCGAATTCCAGCTACACAGAAAACATACACCTTTTGAAAGACTGGTTTGTATAGGTAGGAAAATTATATATTAATTTCAAATTTGTTATTTTGAAACTTGTCCCATTAAATCAGTAATATACCATTTTTATTTTATTAGGTACACAAAGTAAGATAAACTAAATGTGTGAAATTAACATTAATGGGGAATACCTTAACAACTTATGATTTGTAGATGACGTAGTTCTATTTAGTGAATCGTGGGAGAAATTAAAAGAGATGAAGGAAGATTTGAATAGAGAAAGCTGAAATGTAGGAATGAAAATGAATGAGTAAAACTAAGATAATGTTCAATGTAAATACAGACAGTAAATAAGGGTTGTGGATGAACCTTTAGAGATTGTTAATGAATATACATACTTAGGGTAGATAGTGTTTTTCTAGGACATGAGACCAAAATTAAAAGAAGGCTAAGCATGGTATTAAGAACTTTTGATAAACAAAATGAGACTATAAAAAGTAAAGTCTCTTTCTAAAAAAAATTTTTGTATCAGAAATTTAGAGCCTTATTGAAGCCTTAGAACATAAGCTAGTTACATCTCAAAAAACTAGGGAAAGAATAATGATGGGAAAAACAGTGAGACATAAAAAGATAAACATGGATACAAGAGAAAACTAAAGTAGATATTCTAACAACTTGTAAGAAAAAATAAATGGACAGGACAAGAAATGAGAATAACAAATAATCGATGGACAAGAAGATTAATAGAATGACAGATAATCGATGGACAAGAAGAATAACAGAATGGGTCCCTAGAGATTGCAAACGACGGAAGAGAAGGTGATGGATTGTTGAAGTAAGAAAATTTGCGGGTATAGATTGGCATAAAAAGACCATACAAACGTGTTTGAAAGAACATGTCTGAGGTCTTTGTCCTTCATTGGACTAGCAATGGCTGATGATGGTGATGAAATATATTGGGTGTTTTTACTAATCTATTTTACAGTATGTTTCTAACCCCAGATTTTTTTATTTATAATTTTTTTTATGGAAAATCAAATTTTAACTTTGCTATGTCATGTATTTCTGTCACGACCAACTTTTACAGGTTACACTTCCTCCCTGGCCAATCTATCGTCGTTATCCATTGAAGTGGGCACCTGCTCAAGATAGCACAGCTTCTGTCTCAGGCGGTGAAAGTTCGTCAGCAAAGAAGAAGAAAAAGTAGAGAGGGGGTAGTTTAATTTATTGTAAGTTACCGCTTGTTTGCTTAAGCAACATTTACAAAAATAAAGGTCTAATTACTTTTTTGAAACTGTGTTGTATTTTAGAGGATTTTTTATTCTTATATAATGAGGTTCCATGTTTACTCAAATTTTGGTTAAGGGGGTAGAATTTATTTCTTGGTTGTAAAAGCTGTCTCACATTCAGCATTAGCTTTAAAGAAATCCGGGGTAGCAATTCTTCTGATATTAAAAGGGTTTAGTTTAATCTGTATTTTCTATTAAATGAAACTGTGAAAATGTCCTTTATTCTCATATCTTTGTGTTAAGTTTTGCAGTCTATTCCCATTGAATAATTAGTAAAAATTATTGGGAACTAAAAGGTATGAAACAATTTTGTCCTGGGGGTATACATGTGCAAGTAAGTATCGTCACCACCTTTCTGTGGATGTTATTTCAGTAAGAGTAATATTGGCTTATGGTGGACATTGCCTTTCGTTTTTTTTTCCATTTTGCCATCATGGGAAAATGTCATATGTTTGATTTTTTATGGATTTTAAAAATACTGCAAATGTAGTAGTTTCACTTCCATTTCAAGGCTTTATAATGGACTCCATTGTCTCTTATATCAATTTTTTATCATCAAACAGAAGTTAAATCGGACTACAGTACAGAACCGAGTTATTTCCAGACACTCATGAGGTTGTTCCAAATGATTGATACATTAGAGTTTAACAATCTTAAAGTTGTAAAACTAGGAATAAAAAGGCCTAAAGAAATGGTTGAAGAGCAAAAAGAAGAATATTATGCAGCGAATGATTATAGGAACACCGCAAGGTACATATATTACTACTACTTTCAGATTGAATAAATCAGACCATAATTACGTTCAATTTTCATCTCTAAAGATGAGGTGTTTGATTGTCTTAACTTCTTAAATACAGTAGTACTGTATTCAGTAACTGAATTGGTACTAGTGTTCCTTTAAGTTTAAGTGTATCTAGGCTATGTAAAAAGGTTTTATTCCAAGATGGAACTGCAATTGTTATTGCAGTCTGTAGAGCCTGGCTATGGGCCAGAGAAGGGATCTCTCACCAAGGCTTTTCAGCTTATAAATTACAATATTCACAAAAAGGCAGTGGTTTGTCCATTTTAAAAATATGATTGTTGAAGCCACCCATCTTTCCATTACTACCTAATACAGATGGGTAAATATGAGTGCAAAGCTTCATACATAATGGGAGTTATTCGAAAGGCTATTGAAAGTAGAAACTTGCATATTGTGGACTAGTATATTGAATACAATCAACCAAGCTTGCAGGAAACCGTCTTTCTCATCATCAGGGCTAAAATTCAGACTCGACACAAATTGATAGACACTAGTCTGTAAATTAGTAGAATTCAAGTTATGAGGCAAGTCAGAGTTACATACGAGCATCTTATACAACTGGAGTGCATCTTTTACACTATTGTATAATGCATATTAACTTTGGGAGTGTATATATGGTCACCTACTCAAAGATCAAACATAGTGTCCCTAGATTAGAAAAAAAAAATTACAATATTGTATGGTGTTAGTATTGCATAAAAAAAATTTTATCATTTAGGGTGCACATTGAATGTTTTCTTCACAATTTTGAGGTAAAAAAATGTTGCTTGAAAAATTTTGATCAGTTAAGAACACCTAAAGTAGATTCTATTAACAAAATGTAAAATTTGTAACTGGTTAGGCAATTTAGTAGTTAAGAGGATCACTATTACAGTTTGGCATACAAATTAATTTCATGCATGTTGGTTTTTATGTAACTAGTTTGAGCGAGATAGTAAACAAATGAAGTTGTATTTGTTCCTACACTAATACAAACCCTTATTCCTTATGTAAGATTATGATATTCAGTGAAACTTAAACATGGCTGATAAAACTTTAACAAAGTGTGAACAACCACCAATTGTTTGTTACCAGTCGGCAGCAGGGAAGACCTGCTCCCCAGCTGGCGCATTGACAAACCACTAGGATTCCAGTTGTGGTTGTGAACAAGTGTTCTTAACTTCGCTCTGGATACTTGGTTAAAATTAAAACTTCCCCTTTCTCTTTTTAGGATGCTTTTGTGTATCTTGGTGAGATATAATAGACATGCGCACGTGTCCAGAAGTTTTGGCATGTTTATGTACAATGAGGAGACCGATCTTCGCTTTCTTTGCCCTACGTGGAATTGTTTTGTACAGTTGTGAGTGCATGTTCTCTGTCAGTTTTGAATGCTTCCTTCGTCATAAAGACATTTTGTGCTGCGTTGTAAAGTTAACTGTATCGTGACAATGGCTCTTTAAAGGCGGTAAGAATAAAGAAAAGATGACCGGAGGTGTAAAAATAAATGAGTAATGAACAGTTAAAATATTTTAACGACTTATAATTATAAAAACTTTAAAAACAAGCGGAAGAGAAATAAGATAGACCAGTGTGCTCAAGTGTACCCTCAAGCAAGAGAACTCTTACCCCAAAACAGTGGAAGACCCTGGTACAGAGATTTTGGCTTTACCCAAGATTAGAGAAGAATGGTTTGATTTTGGAATGTCTTCCTAGAAGAGCTGCTTACCATAGCTTAAAGTCTCTTCTCCCCCTTACCAAGAGGAAAGTAGCCACCGAACAATTGCTGTGCAGTAGTTAACTCCTGGAGTGAAGAAAAATTGTTTGGTAATCTCATTGTTGTCAGGTGTATGAGGACAGAAGAAAATGTGGAAAGAATGGGCCGTACTATTCGGTGAATGTGTAGGCAGAGGAAAAATGAGCAGTAACCAGAGAGAGGGATCCAATGTAGTACTATCTGGCCAGTCAAAAGACACAATAACACACTAGTGGTAGTACCGCAACAGGTGGCTGGTGACCTGGCCAACCTACTACCTACCTGCTGACAATTGCATGTTCTTAATGCTGAAAAGTTTCTGCTTATCTGGATTAATGAGCAGCAGTGACAAGGTGATATGATTACCAAAAAAACTACTGAATTTATGAAAAAGCAATGGTATTGGAGCTGCATTAAGTGCAGCATCAAGAAAATGCAGAGGAGATTTAACCGAGGAGTAGGAGGGACAGTGACAAACCTTAAGCTTCAATTGAAATTCGGTAGATATCAAGAATGTGAGAAACTCCGCAAAATTTTGTAGAAACACATCACTCGGCTAAGGCTTCAGCAGAGAGAGCAAATCTATTTACCAACTGTTCCATGTCTTATTTTCATGCTATTTTAAAGAAAAGGCAAAAAAAATAATCTCTGGGTATATTCCTTATCAAAACTGAATTCAAGAGTATAACAAAAGGCAACCAAGTGTCCAGAAAGTTAAACTAAGTGATTCAATTAGTGATAGTGAACGTCGTTTAGGAGAAAGAACTCCCAAAGAAGTTTTCATGAAGGGAGATTCTTCCTCCAAGCAGTAATCCTCTCCTCCCCCTCCTCTGGTCACACATACCAACCATGACTCCTTAATGGTAAAGTGCTAGTTAATTTATCAATATTTATTTTTTATTTTGAATTATTAATTTGTATTCATTTCTGATGTTAAGGGTTATGACTTTTTCACTAAATAACATTAAAAACACATAAAAATTAGTACAAGTGTATTTATGGACTTGTGGAATGCATCAAGTGCATTTCCATTATTTCTTATGGGAAAAATATGTTTAGTTACAAAAATTTTGGTTTGCAATCTCACTCCTTATAAACAAAAGTACCACTGTATTTGACTAATTTGATACAGCAGTTAACCAAGGTAATTGTGGGGAACCTTTAATCATTGTTGAATAAGAATTTTTTTTTTTTAATTTCATGATTTTTCAAATTTCAAAAGGATGGTCATTATTATGAAAAAAATATGGCATATAAATAATGAATTAATTTAATTATAATAAGAAATTCATACTCAGTTTATGAATAAGACTTTAAAGTTTTGCCAGGTAATTCATGAAAATTCAGCTGTGGATGAAGACCTTATATATCAATATTCAATACATGACAGTAAAAGAATATAAAGTATTTCCTCAAGATACAATCAAGAAGACACCTACAATTTTTGAATGAGTTTCATAAAAATGGAGTAAAGAATCGAGTTTAAGTTTTCAACAGATGCCAAGATTCAAGGCAATGAAATATAGAGATCATGCCATTAAGACTGAAGATAAAACAGAAAAGTGGTCAGACATACCAAAATACGTCCTTCTTTTATTGAGATATGGAAAACGAATAAGATTTCATCTGGCCAGAAAAAGCCTTTCCATCTAAGGGCACATATCTTTAGTTACCCTACTACTTTGCTAGTTATTGAACAGCATCTTCTCTAGTGTGATTAATGGTAATGCATATAGAAAAATATGAATGGCTTGTTTTCCATATTGAATATTTAAATTATTTCCTACTGTTTATCTTCTTTGGGGTTATTTCTGCAAATGATGGATACTCTTCTATCTCTTTGTACAGCTATAGAACCAAAGAATGATTCTTTTTCTTGTAAGACTTCATGTGTGTAGTTATATCGAGAGCTGTCTCTGTAGAAAGAAAGGAAAATAGATCAATAAGAACACTGCTATATTTGTGGAGTGCATTTTTTCATTTAAATATCAAGCAGATTCCTTCAGGAAACTAAATATCAGCAGTCAAAAAATTCCAAGCACAGGTCTAAAACAAAGGCTAAAGATTTGATGAACACCATAATTGACTATCAGCAGAAGGAATGCCTTTGGTACAATACATTCAAATTCATTGGTGTTTAATGCTAGCTACATTGTTTCTAGTGCTAATTAACACTTACTATACACATTTTGTGATTGGTATGCTACTGTATGATAAAGCCTGTTTATTCCAAGTGTATTTATGTATTATTATTATTACTGTGAAAATCTCCCACCACCACCAATCCGCAGTGGCTAGAGTGGCAATGAAAACTTTCCAAAACCGAGATGTGTATGTCACAACACCGTCTCGGCCCCAGTCCCAAGTGGCAGTGGAACAATGGCCCAAGGTGGCAGGCAGCTATTCCACTGCAGGGGGTGCTAAAATTCTCTGAACTAAAATAGACCACCTTTAGAAACTAAACCTTGCAACATATAACATGAGGACCCTGTCTAGAGAAGATCTTGCTGTATCATTAGAAGAACTGAAAGAAATAAATTGGGATATAAGAGGATTGAGTGAAATTAGAAGAACTGTGGAATCTTACATAGAATTAAAAGAGGGGCATATATTTTACTTCAGAGAACATGAAAGGAACAAAGAAAATAAAGTGAATTTTCTTATTAATAAAAATCTTGCAACTAACATAGAAAAAATAAGAATTTTATACAAATCATTCAAACATATGCACCAACAACATTCCATACAGAGGAAGAAACAGAAACTTTTTATGAAGATCTGGAGATATCTATGGGAAAAAAATGACTAAATTTACATTTGTTTTGAGTTATTTCAATGCTAAAGTAGGTCAAAAGAAGAGAGGCGAATCAGCAATAGTTAAATTTGGAGTAGGCACAGGGAATGAGAGGAGACATGCTTGTAGAATTTGCTGAAAGAAACTATCTTAAAATCATGAACACCTTTTTTTATAAAAAGGAACATAGGAAATGGACATGGAGAAGCCCAAATGGAGAAATGAATAATAAAATAGATTTTATTTTTAGTGAAAAAGTAAATTTAGTTGAAAATGTTGCAGTGTTAAACAAGTTAAAGTCAAGCGATCATAGAATGTTGAAAAACGTTTGTTTAGATCTAAGGAAAGAGGGAGAAGAACTAATTTTAAGAAAAAATAAAAACTGTAATAAGAGAAAAATCTAATGAGTTTAGTTTAGCAATATAAAATAGGTACTCCCTGCTACATGAAATGGAATCAAGTAAAGGAGAAATGAACAGTAATTTAACAAAATTTGTATTAAAATGAGTACAAGAGGTAGGTGGAAGGGTTCATAACAAAATCAAGATAAAATATCAGAAAAGACCAAAAACCTAATCTAATAAAGAAAAGATTGGAAATGACAGTAAAATCTATGAGAGATGAAACAGAATTAGCAGAACTAACCAAAACAAATAAACTAAAAACCCAAAATATTTGTAAACAATCAGACCAAAATTGAGGAAACACTAAAGAGAGGAAGAAGCATCAAATTGATGAAAAGAAGACTTGGAACAGGGCACCAATAGAAGCTTGCTTTGAGGGATGAAAACTAAAATATACACAATAGAGAAGAAGTGATAAAAATTGCACTGGATTTCTATACAATGGCGATATAAGAAATACTTTTACCAACAGAAATAATGAAACACCTCAGCCAGTATCAAATGGAATAGTAAGAGAAGTAAAGAAAGCATTAAAAGCCATGAAAAAGAGGCAAAGCAGCAGATGTCCTAACAATTGATTTAATAACAGATGGCAGATTTCATAGTAGTAAAACGGGCTGAACTCTACAGCAAATGTCTGCAAGAATGCAATTTGCCTACAGTTTGGAAAAATTATCATTATACAAATTCACAAAAAGGAAGACACAAAAGACATGAAAATTTACTGCACTATAAGTTCACTCTCCGTAATGTATAAAATATTTACAAAGATTATATTGGGCCAAATAGAAAGACGGCTAGACTTTAATCAACCAAGAGAGCAGGCAGGGTTTAGAAGTGGGTATTCAACAACTCACCATATTATTATGATCACTAACTAAGCTGTAATCCTAGTTGGCAAAGCAAGATGCTATAAGCCCAAGGGCTACAACAGAGAAAAATATCCCAGTGAGGAAAGGATATAAGGAAATAAATAAACGATATGAGAAATAATGAGCAACTAAAATAAAAATTTTCAAAAAACCTATGACCATCAAAGCAGATATTTCATATATAAATTATAAAAAGGCTTATGTCAGCCTGTTCAACCTAAAAACATTTGCTGCAAGTTTGAACTTTTGAAGTTCTACCGATTTAACTACCCTATTAGAAGATAATTTCACAACTTGGTTACAGCTGGAATAAAACTTCTAGTATATTGTGTAGTATTGAGCCTCATGATGGAGATGTCCAACAAATTAAGATGAGAATAAGCAGCTAAAGACCAAACAGAAGAACAATACTCAAAATAATGTAGAATGAAAGAATTAAAAAACTTCTTCAGAATTGATTAATTACCAAAAATCTTAAAGGACTTATTCAATAAGCCAATTTTTAGTGCAATTGAAGACGACACAGACCTAATGTGTTAATCAAAAGTTAATTTCCTGTCGAGAAACACACCTAAAATTTTAAAAGTCATAGAGTTAATGAAACATTACCAAAGCCAAGATCCATAAGTTGAGGAGCCACAGTCCTTGACCTACTTACAATCATACTTTGAGTTTTGTTAGGGTTCAACTTCATGCCCCATAATTTGTACCATGCACTAATTTTTGTTAGATCTCTATTAAGGGACTTGGCAACCCCAGAAATATATTCAGGAGAAGGAATTGATGCAAAGAGTGTAGCATCATCTGCATATGCAACAAGCTTGTTTTCTAGGCCAAACTGCATGTCATGTGTATATATTATGAAAAGTAATGAGCCTAGAACACTACCCTGAGGAATACCAGATATCACATACCTATACTCACTATGATATCAACATCAAACTCTTTGCGATCTATTGCTTAAAAATTCAATAATAATGCTAAGAAACGACCCACCCACTCCCACCTATTTGAGTTTGATAACAAGGGCCTCATGATTAACAGTCAAAAGCAGCACTAAAATCAAGGCAAATCATACAAACTTCTGACCCCAATCAAGGGATTTCTGTACAGCATTGGAGATTGTAAGGCCTTTACAAAAAACAAATAGCAAACTACTGAACAGATGATTACCTTTAGCAAACCTATTAAGAAGTTTTGCCAAAAAACTTTCAAAAACTTTAGAATTGGGCGGTAACTAGTTGGACTTAAGCTACCACAAACCCATTTACATGGTGGAGTAACAGTACCATTTCTCCAGCAAGTGCTAAAAGCTCCTCTTCTTGCTAACTTCTGCAAAATAACAGATAAATTTGGAGCCAAGAAATCTGCAGTCTTGATAAAAAACAAAGGAAAAATACCATTTGGGTTTACACCTCCATAACCATCAAGGTCCATCAAGAGAGCTTTAATTTCACAAGATCGAAAAGCTAAACTAGTTAGTTTAGCCTCAGGAAAACAGGAATGAGAAAGATCAAGTTTCTCATTACTCTGCTTACTGTCAACCACATCAGCCAAAAGAGTTGCCTTTTCCTTTGGACAGTGAGTGACAGCCATTGGGTTTGAGTAAAGGAGGAATTGTTGCATCTACACCAGAGTGCAGATTTAAAGGTAGTCCGCCACTTATGTTTCTGGGTTGTAGCAGAAAGGGTTTCTTTTATGGAAAACTGTATTCCTTTTCAGTTGAAACATAATCTCTCTGAGCAAAAGCTCTAAGCTGAGTATGGTTATTCCAAGTCAAATCTGATCTGTTAATCTTTCAAAGATGATAGGCCTCCTGCTTCTCCAAATAAGCACATCTACAACCATCATTGAACCATGGTTTGTCCTTCACTCAGTACCTAAGCACACGAGAAGGGATACGCCTATCAGTTATGTTGACTAGATTCTCATTCAAAGGGTTAACAGCATCAACACTACTATACAATTGTGACCAATTCAAGCCCAAAGGATCACTCAAAATCCCATTCCAGTCTGCTTGAGATTTCATATAAATCTTACATGAGTATGATGCAGTTTTCATTACTAATGAAATCAAGGCAAGATCAGATGTCCCAACTAGAGAACTAACCTTACTTGTTTTACCTGCACCCACTCTCTTTAGGGTCTAAATATAAATAATTATTTCCACTGATATGTATGACTGATGAACTTATATTAATTAAAAATAATATTGAAGTGATGCTTAAAAGGGAAATAAATTTTGCCCCATAATGCATTACATACATGTCAACTTGTTCAACATAAAAACATTTGCTGTAAGTTTGAACTTCTGAAGTTTCAGCGATTCAACTACCAGATTAGGAAGATCATTCCATAATTTGTTTAAGGCTGGAATAAAACTTTGAGAATACTGTGTAGTATTGAGCTTTATAATGAAGGCAAGACTGTTAAAATTAACTGCATAGCTAGTACCGCATACAGGATGGTACAGTCTGGGAAGATCTGAATACAAAGGATGATCAGAATTATGAAAAATCTTATGCAACATGCATAAAGAATTAAGTGAACAGTGGTGCCAGAGATTAACATCAAGATCAGGAATAAGATATTTAATATACAGCAAGGTTTTGTCCAACAAGTTATAATGAGAGTCAGCAGCTGAAGACCAGAGAGGAGAACAATGCTTAAAACTAGGCAGAATGAAAGAATTAAAACACTTCAGAATAAATTGATCACCAAATATCTGAAAAACTCAATAAGCCAATTTTTTGTGTACTGTAGTTGAAAAAGAAACAGACCAAATGTGTTTCTCAAAAATAAATTTGAAATCTAGAATCACACCTAAAATTTTAAGAGTTGTGTAGAGTTAAAGAACAAAACTTGAAAGTATAACTGTAAGTTAAGGTCAGTGACTCCTCAAAATGCAGATCTTTGTATTGTTGTACAGTATTTAAAATTTTAGGTATGATTCTTGATTGCAAATTTACTTTTGAGAAATGTATTGCCTGTTTCTTCTTAAATTGTTCAAAAGAATTGGTACATTGGAATTTTAAATATTTTTGGTGAGCAATCTATCCTGGGGAAATGTTTTAATTCTTTCATTCTATCTTGCTTTGAGTACTGTATGGTCTTCAGTTGTTGAACCTAATTTTAATTTGTTGGAGAAAACCTTTCGTTCTATTAAATTTCTCATTCCTGATCTAAATATTAATCTCTGGTATAGTCATTCAGTAAGTTTTTTGTGCAGATTGCATATTTTTTTTTTTATAATTATGCCTGAAAACTTTAAATCAATCAATCAATAAATCAATCAATCTTCCCATCCTCTGCATTCAGATCTTCCCAGACTGTCCAACCTTTACATAGAACTAAGTATGCAGTTAATTCTAATAGTCTTGTGTTCCCCAATATATGGCTCAATACTATACAGTATCCTAGATGTTTCATTCAAGAGGTGACCAGGTTGTGGAATGATCTTCCCGATCTGGTGGCTAAATGGGTGGAATTCAGAAGCTCAAACTTGCTACAAATGCTTTTAAGCTGGATAGATTGACATAAGACTCTCTTCATGGTTTATATATGCTAGATCTATTTCAATACTGTTACTGATCTTAAAATATTTTTTATTTTTTACTCATTACTTCTTATATATATTGTATTCATTTCCTTTCCTCACTGGGCTACTTTTGCAGTTGGAGCCCTAGAGCTCATAGTATCCTGCTTTTCAAACTAGGGCTGTAGCTTAGCGATTAAAAATAATAATACAAAATACTCTATGTATGCCTCATCATTTATATAAATGTTAAAGCTATATAAATCTTAATAGCCCTTGTGATGTATCAGAATACAGTACTAAAAGAAATTCCATTTCCATAGTTCTTCCAGACCATATAACAAGCATTCCTAGACCCCCTCTCCTCTTTCCTTCAAGAATATCATGCATTTTTATGTCATATTAATAATTACGATTAGTTCTATTAGTATTCCATATATTTCTGACAGCAGAAGATTGTAAAGACTGCATTTCTGCTTGCCTTCAAGGCAAGAAGAGACCTGTAATATTTTCTTCTTTTCCTAAGAGAACAATCCCTGATAAACAAAAAAGTGCAAATTTAATGGCACATTAATATTAACACTGCATAAGTGGACATGACAATATTGCATAAAATCAAATACCAACACAATTGGAAGAAAGAAAGCAATATAAGAGGTAACAGTAAGAAACAAACATAAACTGAGTACTTGACACTATACTTTATAGTACAGTATCAATAAAAATTAATTGATTAAATATCAAAGCAGTTATTGAAGAATCGTAAATAAACACGTCACAGCAGCAAAAATAAGTAATGAATGGGCAAAAGTCAGATCAGTTAAGAGTTCCACAAAGCTGTCTGCTGCTTCATTTCACTGCTTGTTTTTAAATAGTGATTTGACTCTTGGTCTCTTGACTTTCTTTATGGGCTGTTCATGTGAGCCAAAACTTGTGCTAATAAAAGGCCAGCTTATTCTAAAAACAACTGATTTGGCAAGATATAACAGTATCAACAGAGAAATATATCTACAGTTTGTATAAACACTATGGACAAGATATATGCATTACAACTCCATATTTAGTACTGCATTGGTTTCATTAAAAAAGTGATTTGATTCACAAAGTATTTGCATTTAAGAAATTTATATTTTTTTCTTTATTACTGTATTATACAACTTTTGTTACCTCATTATGTAGAGTGCTCTTCTTGGTAACATGACATCAACAACCTGGTCTTTGTTGTCAACATGAACCAGTCGCATTACAGCATCACTCAATAAACATACACCAGAGATGATGTTACCACAAAACTGAAAATAAAAAAAAAAAGAGCTTTAACAAACAGAAATTTAGAGTTGATAAACCAACTAAAATCTGGTTTTAATCATTTATCAGCTCTGCCATTACCAACTGTTTCAGTATGCATATTACCTTTAGTATTAAAGATAGAGGAAAGAATGTGGGGAAAATGATACACCTTTGTATCTCAAGGAGTTGGCAAATTAACTTGCTTTGGTATTTTACTGTTCTCTGTTGAGGTAAATTCTTGGGCCACCTGTTCCCAAGACTGTAGCTTTTCCCATTATAGTCTAGACTAAATAGTTTTTTGGTGTATCAAGTTACCACCTACTAAAACACTTGTATTTGACACCTTTCTTTCATCAGAATACATTTTGGATGGCATGATCAATATTAAATAGAAAATTTTCAACCTCATCTTATGACGTACAAATGAGGAACATTTTATATCGTTACTGTACTTTCAATGTATCTAAAGATTTTACATAGCAGCCATAATGCCCCATTAATCATAGATTCATTCATCACTATAAACTCACTTTAAATTTCATATCTGCCTAGTCTATTATGTTGCATTTATGAGCTACATCTGTTCCTGACCTTATAATCAAATGTTTCTTAAAATTGTCTGTTCATTATCCTTCTCCTCAAAAAGAAACTTCATATCTCATTTTGCCTGTTTATGATTCTACTCGGTACAAACATTGCTTTTCTTATTACCTTTCAACAGAAGTGTGGTTTCAATGTCACTTAAACTTTTACGATGATTTTTATGAGCAGAAATTCTGTTAATACTGTACTTCTAACACCAATTTACTTTAATCCTGATATCAATTTTATTATCCTTTTGTCCTTAAAACATTTGAAAAATTTTAATCTAAATTCCTTGATACTTACATACAGTGAACCCTCGTTTATCGCGGTAGATAGGTTCCAGACGCGGCCGCGATAGGTGAAAATCCGCGAAGTAGTGACACCATATTTACCTATTTATTCAACATGTATATTCAGACTTTTAAAACCTTCCCTTGTACGTAGTACTGTTAACAAACTACCCTTTAATGTACAGAACACTTAATGCATGTACTATAGTACCCTAAACTAAAACAGGCACAAATATTAAAGGCAATTTTATATCATGCGTTTCCTAAACAAGCTAAAAAGCACGTTAAAAAATGTCAAACAATGTTTTGTTTACGTTTATCTCTGATTATAATGAAGAAACAAACGCATTTACACATCTGTGTATAGGTTAGTTTTTGCATTGATTATTCAGTACAGTATGTTGATTTGGTTATTACTAATGTTTTACTTAATTTTTCTTAGGACTTCCAAATGAAATTTTTTTCTTTATGACGCCGCCTGAAACGACGGCGTCATAAAGTACGCTCAGTAAACAAACTAAGGAATTTAACGCGCAAGATGAAAGTGATAAATAATGATATTACAGTAAAAGCTTTTATAAAATATGTTATTACAAATATTATTTACCGTATCTATATAAAATCATACATACGTAGCAAAGCAGGAAAACAATCTACGAGAGAGAGAGAGAGAGAGAGAGAGAGAGAGAGAGAGTTGTTTTACATACGTAAATGTAAATTTTAAACAAAAAAAAATAGCCCCATTTCATATAAAATAGATTACAAATATTTTACTTTATCATATTACAGTAGTCTGTATAATACTGTAAAGTTCAGTACAGTATGTTGTTGTTAAAGTCGTGGCGATGAAATTCTCACGAAACAAAAACACGCCATTTGATTACAACAGCTGATTCATTCATTCTCTCTCTCTCTCTCTCTCTCTCTCTCTCTCTCTCTCTCTCTCTCTCTCTCTCTCTCTCTCTCCGTGTTATACAATACTTACATTTAGATGAAGAAACTAAAATTAGTTTTCTTAGTGTCAATTAAATACGAAACGAAAAAATTAGGCCGAGTCTACATCCATTTCAATCATAGCTAAAAATACGGCATCCGATTTCATCAGCAAACCACTATTTTTTGGGAAATATCATTTTATTCTAGAAAATTGCCACTCTTTAAATAGTTAATTGCACATTAAGAAAGCGTGTACTTTTGTTTTTAAATTTCGGGTGTGTTTTAAAAATCGAGTATTGTTGACTTCTTTTTTTTTTACTTTTGGCTGTGATTAGATCAGCTGTCATCTAGCTGCCGCTCTTGAGTGTGTACGAATACACTAACAAAGTATCATTTATACCATTTCTTAACTTATTCAAACCGTCTACAGTATACAGTTGATATTACATAATCACCAATGTGTTATAACCTATCAAATTTTTTTGTTTATTACATTTAAACCCCCCTCTCTCTCTCTACCTCTCTCTCTACCTCTCTCTCTCTCTCTCTCTCTCTCTCTCTACCTATCTCTCTCTCTCTCTCTCTCTCTACCTCTCTCTCTCTCTCTCTACCTCTCTCTCTACCTCTACCTCTCTCTCTCTCTGTGGGCTACTTTTCACTACCTCCCATTCCTTACCTCTCTCTATCTCTCTAACAAATGATATCTTTGTTGCTCCTCAAAGTTTCATTTATATTGAAAATCAATCATGATTCAATTTTCCTTACTTTCTCCAATCTCGCACCATCGGTCACATCGCGGTATTTTCGATATTTCCAGAAAATCCGCGATATATGTATATACATGGGTTATGAAAAAAATCCGCGAAGTGGTGAATCCGCGATGGTCGAACCGCGAAGTAGCGAGGGTTCACTGTAATATGCATCAATTTTATTATCCATCTATCATAGCACTTGCCCCCAATTTTAGGGGATAGCCAACACAAAAACAAAAGGGGCCTTTTCTTCTCTTCTCTCCCCCTAGTCTGACGAAGGATTCAGCCAAGTTTGGTTGGTACTCCTAGAGTGCCATAGCCCACCCTCCCCTATTATCCACCACAAATGAAGCTTCATAAGCTGAATCCCCTACTTCTGCCAACTCAGCCGTCACCAATGCGACCGGAGGAAGCAGCAGAGCCTATCGGAACTATGTCACAATTGCTCTTTGCCTCTCATATCCATCCTATCACCCAGAGCTTTGTTCACTTCATCCATCCACCCAACCCTTAGCCATCCTCTTGCACTTCTCCCATCAACTCCTGCATTCATCACCTACTTCAGCAGACAGCAATTTTCCATTCTCTGCACGCCCAAACCACCTCAACACATTCATATCTACTCTAGTTGGTAATTCATTTATTAACCTGTTCTCACCCTCACCACTTTGTTCCTAACCCTATCCAATTGAGATACACCAGCCATGCTCCTCAGACACTTCATCTCGAACATAATAAATTTCTGTCTCTGCGTCACTTTCATTCCCCATCGCAGTTAGTACAATCACTTTCTAATACACAACTCTCTTTACACTCATTCCTAACCCATCACGTGATGCTATGAAATTTGTTCAATTATAATTAACTCAAGTTTTCATATGAAATTTGTTCAATTAAGATATTATGATGCAGTAGATTAAGCTTGAAATTAATATCCCACTATGTTTCCTTTAGCTCATAAATCACTCCCAGCTGTCAACCCATTTTTTTCACTGTGACCATCGTTTCTCCATTAAGAAATAAGAGATAGAGGAAAATTTTTTTTTTAAAGCAAAATTTAATGTACAGTATCTGCTTAAAGGCTACTGTGTCTATGTTATTACATGGAGAATTTTATTTCTACTATCACTTATACACACGCTTGGATTTATAAAGTAATTTTTTCTGGGCTCGACCTGTGTCGCTCCGTGAAATGCTCCTTATAGCACCATTTCTAAGGCATAAATACTGCTAAATATACCAGAGAAAAAAGATGCATGGAATGCCAGGAATAAACCCAGCTCGCTCACTCTAATTGAGTGTTGGTATAGTAACTGGGGCGTGTTAGAACCACGACCAGAGGTCCCTCACCAGTTAGTCCTCTTCTTCCTCATAATCCCCAGGTACTACGAGTTGGCGTTCTACAGCCGACTACTGCTCTCTACTACGACTACACTTCCCCCACCCCTACCCTTCCCCACGCTTCCTCCCTCATTTTCCTTCCTAGAACCAGCTATTAAGCAGAAATCAATTAAAGGAAATACTGTAAGCTGTAAATAATTAGATAAAAACAATTAAAAGAAGGGAAATTAATTAAAAAGATATGACTGAAATTTAATGTAAAGAGAGAGTATTAATTTAGGTACATGTAGCATAAGGATTTTTTACTGTGAGAGTGAGAAAGCAAGTGTGTGTGTGTTAATAACATATTTTACCGCTAGAACTTTGTAAACGCTAGTGATGTTTTGCAGTCATTTTTTATCTTATTAATTTTTTCACTTGCAGTACATTAAATATTCATATGTTCATTGAAAAAGAACTACCAATAGTGTATTTACAGTACTGTATTATAATGCATATGAAACCTTTAAACACTGCATTGGATTTCTTCAGCTCAGACCAACTAGTTTAACCAGACATTATCACATTAAAAATATCATAACTTTTAAAAAGATAATTGTGCTTCATTAAAGCATATTCTATTTGTTTTAAATTTCGGACTGACTTTTTTACTATATAGTATCATTGAGTGTTGCTAGATTTAAAAAAAGAGTGTTTTGTTATTACTATACATGCATGGTGTGGCTGTGACTTTCATGTCATGAGTCGTCTTACCTTGTACTGAAGCTGTATTAATAATGTACAATTATTTCTAATACAGTAAGTAGTATGAACTAAAATACCATGACAGAAAGCAGTGGAAAGAATGTACTGTAGTGCAGTACAGTGGGTTACCAAGTGTGTTAATCAACTGCAGATAGATAATTGTCAGAGAGTTTGTAGGTTATGAGTTGACCCATCCTAGGATGGCAAGCATTTGCAGCTTCTTGATCTTCATGCCAGTCTCTGTTACCTAATCCTATGAATAAAGAAGCCCAATTGTAACTAAATGACATAATTAACAGAGGTGGCAACCTGGATTTTTTACCCATACCACTAGAGGGTTCCATTCTCATGTTGAGGCTTGTGATTATTAAGTGAAAGAAAATGGAAAAAATTGTTAATTAAACTGGGCTTCTGGAGGAGCAATATGAACATCAGTCGACATTCATAGAAATTATTAACTCTAAGGCAGATTTGATTTTGGTTATTAGACTAGATACTTGTAACCTATGTGCATACTGTATGCTTAAGAAGTTGCTGTACAATTGAACACAAGGATAGAAAAAACATAAAAAACACAACATTATAATGTGCAATGCATTTGATCATTATCATAAAGATTTTTTTCTTGCTAATTAATGTAGGTTATCTGAAGTTAAGCATGAATTAAGTTGCAAGTAAAAAATGAAGTCTGCATTTTTATTTGGACAATGAAAAAATAAATTACAGTGAAAATAAAACAAAAATAACTTACTCTAACACTATCTACATGGGGTTTAATGACTCCAGTTTTGGCCAAATCTAGGATATGGACCTGGCTTATCAATTCTTCTTCCTCTGGGAAGGCATACGTTTTCATTCTCGATATAATAGGCGAGGCACTTTTCCCCCATCTTCCTCGTTCAATCTCTCGAAACCCATGTATTGCCTGTTGAAGATGATTTTCCTTTAAGTGTAAAGTACTCTATAAAAATTAATTTCATTTTTGTTCAATAAATGTACAAGTACTTTATACAGCCACACATACTGACAAACTGTTGAAGTAATTTGTATTTTTCCTGAGTCCTTTAAGTAGAGAATATGATTTCAGAGCAAGCTGAAAGGCCATTGAATTGTTTAAGAAGTCAACACCAGTCAATCCCAACTACCTAGGGACCTGAGCCCTGGCTTCAGGGCGCCATGGCTCAGGGCTAAATGCACCTGTCCCGTCCCGCCTGACTACCAGCACGAACAGGGACCCGAACACACCTGTCCTGCCTGGCTACTGGAGTAGCTGGGGACTACAGCCACGCAACCCGGGGGGTTTAAGGCGTCGGACTGGGACACAGAATTATGGTCTGGGACCTGAGCCACATACCTGGGGGACAGAGTCATTGGCCTGTGGGGACCAAAATGTGGGGCTGTAACACCTGTCCTGCTTGGCTACCGGGGTAGCCAGGGACCTGAACTACATACCCGGGAGAACAGGGCATTGATCTCTGGGGGTCAAAACGTGGGGCCATAACACCTGTCCCACTTGGCTACCAGGGACCCAAGCCTAGGCCCACGGAACCATTATACATGTAAACATGGCCAACACCAGTCAATTTGACACTCAGGTTAGCCAGGGCCTGAACTGTGGCTCCGGAGGGCTCGGTGGTGTACCACATGGTCATGACCCATGGGTACCGAAAAGCTGGGCCTATAACATATTTCCTGCTTGGCTACTGGAGTAATGTGATCATGGCCCTGAAGGTACAAATTGTGGGGCCATGATTCCCTCCCCATGGGGCTAGAAGCCACTTGGGAGCTGTCCACCCCCATGAGAGGTGATGATGAAAGGATGTAGAGTCAGAAGTTGAAGAGGACAATACGTTAATTTCTAGCTAAATACCTCTACATGAACCATATGTTTTTCCCTCTCACTATCTTGTTTTATCCATTTCTGACCATTAATATTTTGACAAACCTCTCCTCGAGTTTTATTATCCCACCCCACTATAAAAATGAATTGAAGGGATACTAGTGGAAAAAGTGATTATGGGAGGGAAACACCAAAAACGAGTGAATTGCAACAATAGTAATGGTCAGAAATGACAAATTTTGTAGTAATTTAGATTTTTTACTAATTGTACAAACCTGAGTTCTTTACTATGAACACTGTACTGTATATGTTTTCAGCATAGCTGGAATCTAGCCATAAACTTTATGCAAGGTGTCAACGATCATCTGCTAGTTAACGGGAGTACACTGACCACCTGGTACACACACTCACCAAGTGGGATTCCTCACTTTTGATTGCAGGCAGGACTTCTTGAGGGAATAGGTAATGGCAGGAAAAGTATGAGTAAAGGACTCAATGTTGGAATAATTAGTAAAAATACAAATTAATTCCAAATTTCTCATTTATTCCTACACAAATACAAAGTATTCGATTATAACTATTATTGAGACTCACCCTTACAGGGGGAGAAGTCCAAATTCCAACTGGCTTGAAACTTGATCTGGGGTACAACTCTAAGGTCGATAGAGTATGAGAAGAGTACTCTAACACCTCGTAGACTCTCAGCCTGTCGATGCTTAAGAGTCTGACAGCCTGGACAATCATGGTGAATGAGTGGAAACACGCACTGTGACTTGACCAGGTAAGAATATAGTGATATTTCACACATCCATATTTAAACATACACAGGAGTCGACTGAAGAAGCCTGGTGACCCACAAGGACTTCTTGGTGAGCGCTCTTCTTCAACATTGTCTGGACTTCTGCCCGAATGGTGAGATCCTTTGCTGATCCATTTGCAAAGGAACGCAACATCACTGGACGCCAAGTCACAGGATGGTGAGAGAGAGTGAATAGGAGGTAGTAGTCCGCACGGAGGATTGAAACCGGCCAAGGTTCGGCCCCAGAAATCTCCCATCACTGACATTTGTGCTTGAGACATTCCCCCACCGGTAGCAAGGCGGGAGGATTCCCCGCCCTAGCAGGAACGACCACGTTTACCAGCTTTACCTCCTCTTTCCCTTGCACCCTTGCTGTGAAAGGGCTGCTTGGGGTTAGACTTCTTTGCTGTAAACTGCTTCAAAGTCACATTCATATTCTTGTGCACCTGGCGCTACACAGGAGATGACCTCGGTGCAGGAGCCAAAGAGTGGGGGTGAAATCTCGACACTCTATGGAAAAGACAGTTTTGGTTCTCTTTTCTCTGGCCACGTCAATGTCTTTCAAGTGGAACAAGGGAGGTCCCTCCACTAATGAGTTGGAAGACAGAGCGCTTTTCTCTTCGGCACCTTTATCTGGAATTTTCAAAATCCAGTGTGCCCACTGGCTAATTGCGTTGTGAGAGAGGAATTGATGGTTGTTTACTGCAACCCACCATCAGTCTCCCAAATGTACACAATGATGTGGTGTTCACATTTTAATTGATCGATACGTAAATTTTCATGACCCAGCTCCCATTAGTCTGTCATGGTGATAAAAATGGCCAACTAGCCATCGATCGTCCATTTCTTATAGAAAATTCTAGTTTTGCTAGAAATTAATGTATCATATATTAATCAAAATAACATTTAACACATTCTCGGCCAGAATACTCTCATTATAAATAAACTATGATGAGAATCCAATAATAGTTCAAGAATTATTTTATCAACCAAAGGATGCATTCTGAATTTAAATGTGGAACCTGAAGCAAGGCAAAATTAGGGAAGTTTGAAACAAAACTAATTGAGCAGATATAAACAAAATATTATAAAACAACTTGAATCAACATACATTATACAGTATGACATGCAGACTGCACAACACTGAGCTAAAAGATTCAATACCCTTAAGGAACTAAACTTTATGGATAAAAGACTAAAAACAAATTCAGAATAATTGATAACCACAACTATATAATATTAGTTTTAATAACACTCAAAATGGGCTAGGTACAATTCAGCTTTACTATTATTGTTTGAAAATGTACTATAGGCTATGCCTAGCTACCATGCTTAGACTTGACTTACATCATCCCAATGATCAAACTCATATTGTAGTCGTTTCAAGTGTGGTTCGATTTCACTCATCAAAATTTCTTCCTCCTCGGTGCTTAAATAATCTCTGACAACTTGAAAACTTGATGCAACATCTTCAATAGTTTGCGGGGAACATGATGAATGAAAATGTAAATAGTTTGTTTCTTTGGAAAAATCTACATTGAAATTAGAATCTTTGAATTTAGAAACATTGGTACTGTTATCTACTATTGAACTGGAATTATGTACAGGGTTATGACTAGAATGTTCATTCGTTTGGGAACACAAGCAACATTTTAAAACTTGAAACTGTGTTCTAGAAATATAAGGAAAAGCTACTTGATCGATTGGCTTCTTTGATCCCCATGGTGTTATCGTTAATAATGTCTTCGACCGGTGAACACTAATATTTGAGTTATTGTACTTTGAAGAGTCTCTTGCAAGATTACCCAATGAGCAGGAGTTTAATGTCCCATTCGACCTAAAAAATGGACTTCGATGACCCAAGTTAGACATTTTACACCATACTCTACATCGGGACCCAACACAAAAACTTTTAGACTTCAATACAATCATTTTGTCAGGGAAGAAAATTTTCACTTCAATGTACTATGAAAAGGCACCTGTCATATACATAAATCCATATGTTGATGTCTTATATTGACATTGGATTATGAAAGTGAGAACTACTTCTGTTTTTATCGCTAATCGGGTAGTGGTAGTCGTAATAAACTAATAAATAACTGTAAGTCCACAACAAATTCAACAATAATAATCAGCTGTTCAGCACAGAACAGTATTGTTTGACCGTAGTCCTTACAACGGCAACCCTGTACTTTTTTTCTTTTAATGTCCGTTAAGTTCGTTTAGCATTTCTTTTCTGAATGTTTCTATATTTAAATATTTATTCTCATTGTTTATCCCGGAGAATAAATAAGATTTTTTTTATCACGTCTTGTTTCTTTTCTGGTTGTTTCGCTAGTAGGATGCAGCAACTTTTATGGTATTTATTTTTTATTTTTAAGTAATCTAATAAGAAATACATCTAAGTTCTTTTTTCCTCTTCATATAATATTCATTTTGTGTTTGTATTTTCAAAATTCTTCCCCCACTGTAGATATATTATTAGCGCGTGCGTTTGTCCTCACCAGTCATTTATAGCAGATCGTTTACAACAGAGCATATATATATAGGCTGTCCCCGTAGAATATAAGTGTCTGAATGCTGACTGGTTGTCAGGTAATAATTATTCTTTTTAAATTAATAATTATATGTTAAAGAATTTAATATTTTAGGACTTTCGAAATGAAATTTGTTAAGGAAATGTGCACTTTATTGGGTTAGGTTAGGTTAAGAAATCGAGTTTTAAAAACTTTAAGAATAATTCTATTCAACAATCAGTTTTACTGATAGTGTCTTGATTTCATAGCAGTTCAATGACTCCAGTTTATAAAGGAAACTTAGAGGGAAACAAGAAGCAAATTTTTTGTGCTTTCAGCCGTAAAAACAAAATTCTGAACATGAATTTTTTTCCACCGATAAGACCACTTCTGTATTCTGTATTTTAGCCATTGTTTAAATAATGTTTATACCAAAACAAAAACATGAAAAGGAAATCCAGGTCAAAGCCTATACATAGCCTATAGGCGTACGTTGCTATTTACTAAGTATTTTTTTTTACTTTACATTTTTTTTTATAAAATCAATAAATATGAACTAATGACTTTTAACCTTATCTCGCAAATTATTCAAAATGATAATGATAATGACTATTTTTGAAATAATGATGATAATAAGAACACATAAAAATCATATATATGGGTTTCTCATTCCTAAAAGAAAAGAAAAGCGTGATTACTGATAAACATTTGAATATACAAGATATAAGAAATAAGAAAATATTTTCAGGCTACTTAAATATTATCACTATATATATATATATATATATATATATATATATATATATATATATATATATATATATATATATATATATATATATATATATATATATATATATATATATATATGAATTAAGAAGATAAAGAAATCAATCCTTAGCGAGTGTTTGAACGAACTGCCTCGTGTTAATTTAACTCGTTTTCCAACAGCAGTCAATACCCTTGGGGAACCCTCTCACCCTATGCAATATTAGCGGGAAATATTTGGCGTTTCATTGGCTGATTCATTCTTACCTCTGATTTGTGGTTGTATGTGACGTCATGCAATCGTATTTTATGAAGGAGTTTATCTGGGCAAGTGTGAAAACTTATACTTTATTGCAGATAAATAATGACTGAAAAATCACACTTTTGAAAGAAATAAACTTAAAAGAGTTATTATTTATTTATTAATGAATAGATAGATAATGGATCTTGCGGAGAGATATAAGTTTAATAAATATGTTATATTCGAAGGAATACTTGCCTGTGCTTTTGGCTACGATGTGTGTGCGTGTGTGTGTGTGTGTGTCTGTGTGTGAAACTGTAGTAGTAACTAAAGGGAACACCCAATCACAAGTGAGGAAGATTTGACCAACCAGAGGACAGGAATCTATCGCTTCCAAATTCAATAGCTTTAGATATGGAATGGATATGAAGGATTTTTTTCAAGGGAATTAAAACTATATTTTCTTCAAAATATACAAAGATTGCCCTTTATCAAATGCTTTTGTAACAAATTTATTTTACTAGAGGGATAGTAGATTCTGATTAGTAAAATCTTTATTTTTTTTTTTATTCAGAAAATACGTCTTTGCGACATCATCAAGAGTAGGGTGAGTTTTATTATGTTGAGAAACTACCTAACTTTACTATGTATTTTGTTACATTTTATGTATAATGTAATTGAACTAATAATGATTACCAAATCATGTTTAGTAGGAAATATGTCATAAAAGGTAGGGGTAAATAAAATACCAACGTACGCTTGCTTATAATACATTTATTAAGTTAGATAAATGATAACTTTAAAGCGGCAAATCTTATGAAAAATAAACCTCAAATTTAGTAAAAAAAAAATGCATCTATCTATCTAATCTATCTTTCTTTGTTTGCATAAAATTAGAAAGAAAAAAGACCGACCGATCATTTGACTATTTTGTCAACAGCAGCCCATAAGGAAGAGGAACCCTCTTACCTTATGCGTTTCCTTGGCGGGAAATATTTGGCGTGTCATTGGCTGATTTATCCTCTGTTATGATTGGTGGTTGTAAGTGACGTCATAAAATCTCGTATCGTCTCATATTTTATGAATGAAAGCAATTGCGTAGAGGTAAAACACCTATGCTTATTGTAGATGAATTGAGAATAAGAAATCACAATTTATATGAAAAAGTCTTTAAATACTATTAATCTACTAATAAAATACTTAATAGATCTTGTTCAAATGCGAAAGCTAAATAGATACGTCATTTTTGAAGGCATAATTAACTGGGTTGTGGCTACGATGTTAGATGTGTATCTGTGAATTTGCTTACAAAGGCAACCACCAATCACAGCCGAGAAGACACAGCCAATCAGAGGTTTGGATTATCCCGTCATGAGAGAGTTACCCGGAACTTATGAGTTGCTGTTTGAAATACATGCCCAAATTTACATAGAATTATTTTCAAACGCCCTAGCTAGGGGCGACGACGGAACTGAACTTTTTGTTTTAATGGAATTAGGGATATATTTTCTTCAAGATATATCGACAGTCCCATATAAAATGTTTTAATAACATATTTTATCAGAGGGATAAATCATAATTACCAAATAATTGGTTTTATAAGAAAATACGTCTTTGTGACGTCAGAAGATGTAAGATGAATATGTTTACTAGTTTAAGTGAAGTATCGTGTAACTAATATTCAATATTATTAAAATGAACTATTATTTTTATCAAGCTTTTATAGTGACGGAACTTCAGTATATGTCTATAATTCGTATTTTGTTTCATTTCAAATATGTGTGTGTGAAGCTATTGTAAACAAAGGCAACAGCCAATCACAGCGGAGGAAGTTATCGCCAATTAGACGATTGTACGTACCACCCTTGACATGTAACTAATATTCGATTTCTTATAGATACAAATGTTGTATAGAGAGCTTAAATGGGGAAGGAACTGTGTGATTGTAAAACACATTTTGTTGCATTTCAAGTATAATTCGAAGGAATATAAGAATGTTTTGGGCTCTGCGGGTTGACCAGATTTTGAAAATTGAAATAGGGGCACCTAAATTAGAGAGGTAGTTGAACAATATAGACACAACTTGACGAGAAGGGACGCAGGCTGAAGTCCTTCCCAGCTGGGTCCAGATTGTCCATGTCCAACTCCATTGCTTCGTTGACTTTTCATTTGTTTTAAAGTGAATTCGTTGTAGATTTTGTTACAGATAGCTGTTCATTACACATGTCAAAGATTATTATATTGAAACCAAGCATGGTTTTTATCTGTAAAGGATATTATGTCTAAAGAGATTTGTCATAATATATTGAATAAATTGAAGACGATAAAGTACACATGAAAACCTTTCCATAATAATTTTGAAATTATTTTCCTCACTGTTGCTAGTATGTCATTTTATATTGTCATATGAGTATTTTACACTGTGTCTAACTGCTTTCAAGAAATGGTGTTGGCTTAAGCATATGCGATGAACTCAGAACAGGACTAGCATTTTTTTTCTTTAATATTGAAAAGGCAGTACAAAAGTCGTCTCGAGAAAGGTTGCTACCGAGCACCCTGCCTAAAACATAAAATACACGAATTTTATCTGCATATATCCTGTGTTCTTGTGTGGAAGTGTTAACTTAATTGATTAAATTTTATTATTATTATTATTAACTAAGCTACAACCTTAGTTGTAAAAGCAGGATGCTTTAAGCCCAAGGGGTTCAACACGGAAAATTACCAGTAAAGAAAGGAAATAAGGAGGTAAATAAACTATAAAAGAAGTAATGAACAGTTAAGACAAAATATTCAAAGAACAGTAACAAAAACTTTGATGTACTTTTCATTAGACTGCATAAAATCCAATACCATAAGAAATCAGTTCATTTAATTCATGAAACCACACCCAGAAAAGAAATGACAATAAAAATTCTACTGCTCTTTGAAATAGAAAATGACAAATACATATTTAGGTATAGAAATATTATTTGCAAATCGTGGAAAGCCAGAAAAGACACATTAAACCAACTGTAAAACAACATTGGAAAAAAATGAAACCTAAGGATTTTTGAGGATTAAGGATTTTTATTAATTCTAGCGATCGCTCTCAGGGTATAAGAGGGCATTACAAAATATACAAAATTATAATTTGACTTACAATGATAGTACAAGATTACAGCAAAAAAAGCAAAACTACTTCTATTCACATATCTATACACTAAAGTACATATATCCGTATACCCATGTACGCCATGTATAATGGGGACGTGAGCCCATATGGACTAGATAAAAAAACTAATATATAACTAAAACTGTTCAATTATTGTTTTTACAAATTTTGATATATTGCACAATTCTCTTATTTTCTATTTTAAATAATTGACTAAACAAGGAAAAATTACACAGGGTCGCCGTTACATAGGACGTGATCTAGGCGTTATGGCAGACTTGACTGGACGTGTGATCAGCTGCCACCTGTCATTTCAAAATGTTTCTGTACCGAAATTTTGTCAATATCATTTTTATTTTTACAGTAGTCGCCTTGGAAGATGCTTCCATACTGGAAGAAGATGGAGGATGGTAAGAATGATCCCTGTGTGAAAATATCTTGATTGTTTTATTTTCTAGGTTAGAGATAAACTCCCTTGCGTTGGACGATTCTTATTGGATATTGATAAAGCAACCCTAGGCAACAATGAAAGCAGTATTAAAAATGCTCAAAGTAAAACCAGATTTCAGGGAAAATACATAGATGATGTGTATAACTTGTGCAAAGAAAAGGATAATACATAACATTTATTTTCATGCCCAGAGTTAGGTCAGTTGAGAGAACGACATATGAGAGTTGGATATGTTGCAAAATCCTTGTAGATAGTTGGTGGTATCCATAAGTAGGGCCATGGATTTGAAAGGAGACCTTAAAATACAAAAATTACCTAATGCCATTATTTGTTTGTTGTCAATGAAATTAAAACTTAAGATTTTCATTAAGACTGTTTATGGTCACAAGAAAAAGGTCGTTTACAATACTGAGTTAAAGCCTACAGGCTAGACAGTTGACTATTAATAGATAGTTGCCACAATTTTATTTTGTGAGTGAGCTGTTAGGAACTAGGGAATTGTGTCTTACCTAATTCATGGACCATGCATTTTTCAACTGCACAATGTGTTTTTCATTGCCATATTTCCTCGTACATATAGCCCATCCTACAAAATTTTTTGAAAATTCTGAAAGTTAATAATAACTTTGTGATTCTTCAATTTCTTGCAATTTATTTAAAACACTTGCCTCATATTTTATGTAATTCTGACCTTTGTGGTTGTTGCAAAATACATTTTTATCTAGCCCCATACCTCCATTGGGAGATCAAAACTAACTTACTACACTAGCTTGAAAAGGTATAACTCTCATTGTAACCAGTCTGATAAATGTAAAGGTATTGCTAATGATTATGTAAATATGTACCTTTCAAAATTATATTGTCATTGTACCTAACACAGTCTTCGCAGGATCTCTTCAGCCTCTAGCTGCGCTCACTTCTTTACCTTTGCTCCACTTCATTTCTTCCATCTACCTGGGTAATCCCTTTCCATTTTTTTTACCTTATTGCACCTTGTTACTGATTGGAATCCCAGGCCTCAACAAAGGATCTTATGGCTCATATTACTTCTTCATCAGTAACTGTCAACATTCTAAAAAATTTAGCAAGTAGAGTTACAAGGATGCATTCTAACCTAACCTTACTTAACCTAATATCTCTGCTTCTTAACTTACTAATGGTCTTTAATCTCAATGAACCCCCTCCACCTAACCTTACATTGAGAGGCAGATGTCATAAAACATACAGCAAGATATTCTAACCTAACCCAAATTGGTGTGACTGTTCTTATGTGGCTGGGATGTAGGTGTAGACCCTGCCCAAGTTAACCCAAAGTGCATTAGTTATATAAAACAAATTCTCACCATTATAATTTTGCACATCATACTATTCCTGGCCATGGAGGCCTGCCCCAGTTTCTGCTAGAGCATTTTATAGGTAAATATACAGTATTGTACTTCTCACAGAATGTTTGGGAAATATGTGTAGAGGGCTTTACTGTTTGTGTCTTGGTATTCAGTACAATATAGTATATGATAAATTTCTGATTTGGAAAGGAGTCATTTATTAGTGAAATGGGATTCTTTTTAATTGGTATTGGGTAATTTGAGATTTTAATTTCAAATATAGAATCCATAAAATCATCATACTCCTTTTGAATAATTCTAACAACAATGCAGCTATTGTTATATTGACCGTATTTGTTGATGGAAATGAGGATGAGTCACAAAACATTAGATACTAAAGTAATAATTTTTATATATTAAGTTTAACAGATAAAAATAGAAAAATAAAATATGAAAAAAATGCTCACGAATAGTGTGCATAATAAACAACTGTGCCCTCTCTAAATGTTGGTAATGAACTTTATACTGTATAGAGCCGTATTCTTTTCTGTTTTATTTGTAAATACGGGCGAGTAATTGCTTGACCGATATAGTGTACATGTTTCCCAAGGGAAAAATGGCAAAATAGGTTTTTTTATAGCAAAATTCTATTTTGGCAATAAATTAAGGTATGGTTTCATACATTTACTTGGTTGATTGTACATTTAGTCCTATAGTATAGTTTATATTTAGAATATTTTTTTTAGATATGTAATTTTTATCAATTCAACATTTGTTTCTTATGGGAATGCTCATTTTAATTATAACATTGTTAGGGATTCAGAATGAGAAATCTAGGTTCTTAGGGGGATGGTGTTTAAAGGAAAATTAGTGAAATATTGTAATGGTTAGCGGATTACAGCCGGATGTCATCCTGCCGGCTTTTGGGGGACTGGACTTCATGGATTACGTGAATATCATCCTTGGGGAAACAGTTTTTATTGTCCTTTGGAGTTATCCTTGTGGTGGCTTAACCATGACCTCTCAATACTTACCATGGCAATCCTCAAGGCATTCTCATTTCCCTTGGGAAGCAGAAATATCTTCCTTTTGATGGGAGTCCTTCTCTTTTCAGCTTGAGTAGGAGCCCTAGTGACCTCGAGGAAGATGTTCCCATTGAGGAAACCCCTGTAGGAGTAGGAGCAGCCTTTCCTGGAAGGCAGTAGCTCTTTTGGTTTTCCTGTTCTTCCTTTGCTTGTCCAGAGACTTTTCTCCCTCCCACAGGATCTTCCCATAGCTAGGTGCTGCTGTCGACCGCGGGTGTCTTCTTCAGCTTCAACCCAGGGTCTTTCCCTTCCGTAGGTCTCCTCCAGAGTGTTGTTCTCCCAGGCTCTTGCCCCTCTGGAAGTCTCCTCCAGAGCATGCTCCAAGGTTCTTCAACCTTGCCAGATCCTCCTTTTTGTAGGGGGATCTTAGATGCTTCTGATGTCTCTCTTAGTTTGTTTCGGAACTTACAGTATAGACTTTTCTACAGCTGGTGTTTTCAGAGTAGTTATATGTTCTCCATTCTACCTTTGAAGTCTTCACAGGGAGAGTCTTCTCCTAGGCACCTTCCTGAGAGAAGTGCCCTTTGTTTCTTGTTTCTCTGGATTGTCATGGAACTTCAAATGCACACAAGGCGCTCGCTTTCATATAAAACATGTGTGTCAGTACGGGCAGGGTAAAGATCACCAAGAACACAATCTCTTCTTGAATTAGGCTGATTATTGATCAGGCCGTTAATCCCTCCTCTTCTCAACAAGGAAAGGCTCGACACAGAGCTTATAGTGTCATGGGCGTAGGCATATCCTTGGCCTTCAGAAAGACCTTTTCTGTGACGCATGTACTACAGGTGGATGTACGGAGGCGCAAAACCATATTCACAACCCACTACCTTCAAGACGCAACACACAGGTCCCTACATATGTTCTCTCTAGGGCCTGTGGCAGCTGTTCAACAGGTGGTATAGCTACCTTTGCTCCCTCATAGGACTCTTAGCAGTTAGTAGAGAACTGGGGTTATGAATTTAGTCTGAGGTGAATGGAAAGAATCACTGGCCTCATTTCTTTTCTTCATCATTCCCTCTCTTTGGGCCCAGCATCTGTCTTCCGTCAGTTGGATTTTGATTAACTGTAGATAAGCCCCATGTAGCTGCTTAGTTGATATACCTGGGTATGATAATAGACACCAAACTTCAGAATGTTTTTCCATCAGACGACAGAGTACACAAGCTGAGTGAGGTTGCAAGCCCCTTCCTCAGACGAGAAGGGCTTCCAGCACAACAATGGTTGTGTCTCCTAGGTTACCTAAGCATCCCTGGTCCGTCTAGTGCCCAACGGCTGTCTCAGGATCCGATCTCTACAGTGATGGCTGAAATCCAGGTGTAGCCAACACCGGATACATTAGTCCCCATGGGACTGGAGCAAAGGATGGATCTTCAGTATTGGATGACAGAAGAGAACCTCCTCAGAGGGACAGACCTTTTCGTCGCCCTCCCCGAATTGGTGCTTTATACAGACTCATACAAAAAAGGGTGGGGGGCATAAATTGCACCACACGTCCTCTGGGCTGTGGTCCGAGTCCGGAAGGTACTAGTTCATGAATCTTGTAGAGATGAGAGCAGCCTTTCTAGCACTCCAACAGTATGTGGCTGGTCACACTGTGGTGTTGATGAGCAACAACACCACATTAGTGGCCTACGTAAACAAACAAGGCAGTACCTTTTTGCAGCCCCTATGCCATCTATCAGTAGAGATGTTAAGATGGACGGAAGAACATTTGGTGTCCCAATCAGCTCTCTTCATTCCAGGAAAGAGGGATGTGCTCGCAGACAATCCGAGCAGAGTTACGCAGCTAGTGGGCTCCGAATGGTCTTTGAATTGTCTGATAGCCAACGAAATCCTGACTTTTTGAGGTTCCCCGACTGTGGACTTGTTGATGACGTTTCTGGTTTTCAGGAACCAACTTTACTGTTCTCCAGTCCTGGACCCTCAGGCACTCTGACAAGATGCATTCCAACAAAGGTGGGACAATATCGACGTGTATGCCTTTCCCTCCGTTCTGTCTGATGTGAAGGGTACTCAACAAGACCAGAGTATCCAACAACCTGTTTATAACACTCTCAGCTCTGCTATGGCATCACACAGAGTGGTTTCTGGACCTTCTGCAGCGCCTGATAGAGCTTCCAAGAGAACTCCCTCCATGACGAGATATACTCAGACAACCAAACGTGAACATCTATCACAAGACAGTAACTTATCTTCGTCTTCTTGTGTGGAGACTATCCAGCATCTCCTCTTGCAGAGAGGCTTTTTGCAACAGGTTACGAGAAGGATGTTTGGATACTTATGAAGATCCTTTGCTTCAGTCTACCAGGCAAAGAACTGTCTTCCGTGGTTTGTTTCATGGAAAGGGTATCTATCCCCACGATGCTACTATTCCAGTAATAACGGAGTTCCTTGTATACCATAATTTTGGGTAGAAAAACTCCTCTTGGTCTCGGCAGTGAAAGGCTACCGCTCAGCCTTAAGCATGACCTTTAGACTGAAAGGATTCGATCTTTCCTCTTTGTTGGAATTCTCTCCTTATACGAATTTATGAAATTACTTGCCCCGAGTCAGAAGTTAGACCTCCTTTGAATATGGTTCGTGTTCTTCAGTCTCTGAAGGATGCTTCCTACGAATCATTACGCCAGGCAACAGATCACCAACTCACTTTATAAACAGTATTCTTGCTTGTGTTAGCTTCGGCAGAGAGAGTTAGTGAACTTCATGGTCTAACCTACTACGTCGCCCGTTCAAGGGAATGGGTGAGGTGACACTCGGCTTCATCCCTGAGTTTATTGCCAAGAGTCTTTGTTTTGTAATTGATGATCCAGATCAATTGTTACTTTGGCCAGTGAGGAGTCTTAAGTTATTACCTTAGAGGCACTGCAGCAGCTTGTCCCTGAGTGTCAGCACTCTTTGTCAGCACGGGGAAGTTCAAGAGGAGGGTAAAAAAGAATACCATCTCAGTTTAGATTCGCACAGTCATTGATCATGCACTCAATCCTGAAACTCCTCCAGTTCGTCGACCTAGAGCTCATTACGTCAGGGGCATAAGCACGTCCCTGGCATTTCAACGTAACTACTCTGTGGCGTAGGTACTACAGGCAGATGTGTGGAAGCATTAAACGACCTCCATCACCCACTACCTGCAAGACGTGACCCACAGGAACATGGAGACGTTCTCATCTGCAGTCAAAGTGGGATTTTAGTGAGTGAGTGGGGGCCAGGCCATGCTTCCCGGCTACCCACTGGTAACAGTCTGACTGTTGATGCATAGTTAAAAGATTTTATAGGTGTGTTCCAGCTTGTGCTGTTATGTGACTCCTATGTAAAGTTCTCAGGTCTAAAAGTAATTTGTATTTTTCAATATTTAACTTAGCCGGTGATTATATAGCTGCAACTCTGTTGCCCGACAGACAACTCTATGGTAAAAACTCGCCAGCGATCGCTACACAGGTTGCGGGTGTGCCCAACAGCGCCATCTGTCGTCCAGATACCCAGTACTCAATGTAAACAAAGACTAAATTTTCTCTCTGTCGAGCTATCGACAAGACGTACTTACTCGCTGTTGCTAAACTGGAGTTTTTTCACAACTAATTGGTGAAGTACTTTACTGTATTCTAGTTTTGAGCTTTCGCTATGCAGGTGTTTTATCTTCATCTTAAATCTTGAACTCGTTTTGGATAGATTTAATTATGGTGACAAAGAGAGTATGGACTTTCTTTCACTTTTAAATGGCCGACCCTTCCCTTAGACGGAAGTGTGTTTAGGCTTTTAGTAATTATCTTATCACGTTATAGATTTTCCTCTATATATTTTATATCTCTCCGCCTTTATTAGGCCTCTTCGATTAACGTTCCTTTTATTATAAACATATAAAAATAAATTTTAATGTTTTGTTTATATAGACCTTTCCTGAGAGTAGGCGGTCCTATATTGGAAACCGAAGTTAATCAACGTTGAGCCCTTTATATCGTAATTAGCTTTTAAAGGATTTAAAACTTTTTAAATGTAATATTTTATGAAAGAATTTCTTGGATAGTCTTCGTACTGTTTTCAAAGATGAACTAAAGTTTTGTTTATTTATGCTACGCAGTTGTCGACGTTCAGGACGTTCAACATGCGCTCTATCGTTACGATAGAGAGAGAGTGTATCACGGTTTCACTTTGCAGTAAGAGTAAATCGATTCTGACGTTTTGTTCATTCTTTCTTAGCTTAAATGTTTTAAATTCTATTTTAAAGGAACTTTTTATTTGAAAAACCTTTCAGTTTTTTCCTTTAGTCAAATAACATGTTTTTTTGACGAAATATAATTGGGCTCTTCTCTTAGGTGCGAAATCAAGAGAGAAAGAGAGAGAGAGATAGAGACGGAGGGAGAGAGAGGAGAGAAAACGTTCCGTTCAAGCGGGTAACGTTGTTCTCGAGTTACTCTCGTCCCTAGTCGCTGTACGGGGAGGAAGGATAAAACGTTTTTAGTTTTTTATTCTCGTCCCCAGGCTATGTGCGGTGAGAGATTGAAAACGTAGTTATATGAACTAGTGTTTAGTCTCTTTCCCAGCCACTGAATTTTTTATCTTAAAATATGTTTTCTGTTTTTTGCTGGTATTAATGAGCTTGCATTATACGACTGATTTCGCAATTACTACCTTTTAATGAAGGGTAGAATTGCGTGTTTCAGGTAGAAATCAGTAAAAGTTTCGATTTCAGTGAAATAAGTGCTAAACAGAAAATCGTAGTGATAAAGTGATATTGCGCAAAGTGTTATCAGTGTTGCGACCGAGGGTTCGTCTGTTCGTGCCTGTCGTTCGCCTAGTCCGGGACCTCTTGCAAGCTCCCAAGCCCAGGGGAGAAGTAATGTCATACGACTTATGGGTTCGAGAGGCCTTGATCAACGAACAGACGTTTTCCCTCTATGGTATCGGGTGTATCTTACCAAGATCTCCCCTACCATAAGACGAGAGAGACGTTGTTTCTCCTCGTCATCCGAAGGCTTTTCGCATAAGAAACCTGTCACAAGGTTTCGAAGCCCTTAAGCGAAAGTCAGTCCTTTCAGGACAGGTCCAGCGTCCTGGTTACAACCATTAGGACAGCTCTGACCCTATGCAGTCATCGGATAACTGCTCGCCGCCTAACAAAAGCGTAACACAGACTCCGAGAGTCTTTTTCTGTTGGCAAAGTGTTGCGGTCACAGACGTTACCCTCGTCTCTTACCACAACCATTTCTGTTGATCCTTAATGGGTTGTATGGCAAGACATGCAGTATATGCTTGCCTCCCTTATGGAAGACTATTCTGCCGATTAGTCCGTTGAGTCTAGCCGTTTATCTCATCGATATCCTGGCTTTCAGCCAACCTAACGTTCCTTTGTGCTTACTGTTGACGTTGGCGTAGCTTAGTCACGTCAGTCAGGTTGTTTAGAACCACACTCGATGCGGTCTCGTGTGGTTTTTCAGCCGCATTTGGACGTTAGGCCACTTGCTGATGCTCCTGTTGACGTTCAAGACGTTCACTAACAATCGGAGTTGACTTGTTTTGACGCTGTGCGTCAACCTCCGCATTCTAGAGTTGTTTTGACTGCTCAGTCTAGGCAGTCAAAGCAGTCTCGAGTGGACGCCCTCACGCACCTGTTGTGGTTGACAGTTCAGTTGTTGACAGTTCACAGACTGTCAAGCAGTTACATGACGTTGCGTTCTGGTCCGCTACTAATGCACCAGTGAGTGTGGACTCTGCTTGTAAAGCATTGCCACCACGGTAGGTCTCTCCCTTGCTTGAGACTCAGCTTTTATCGGACAAGGTTCCTGTAGATGAGGAAGTTGCTGTTCCCCCTCCTACTGATATTCCCTTGAGGACTCTGTCAGATGGAGAGGAGCCTAAAGCTGCTTAGCCTCCTATGGACTTTAATTAAATCATGATGATTTTTTTAAGGATCTTTGTCCGGATCTTTTTGTAACTGCTGCTCCTCGTTCGCCTAAACGTCAGAGCTTACACTAGGCCTAACTACTTCGAAGCCGTTGTTTTTAAGCTAGTGCTCTCTCGCTCTCCTAGAGAGCTTTACGTTGGCTAGGCGACTGGTTTTTGCACCAGGAGGAGTTTGGGGGATACAGCCTTTGCTTTCCCTTCTTTTAAACTGGTTTATAGAGCGAGAGTCTGATATGACACGAGAGAAGTTCTCGGCTTGGGAGTTCATGCCTCTGCCCAGATAGACTTCTCAATTCTCGTAGACTCTCCCTGGCGCCTGGCCAGGAGACGCTCCAAGTTTTTTTACAGGTCAACTTCACAGCTGTTTTCGAGCCTTTGAAGTTTTGCTGTACAATTATGTCATGCATAACAAGGCTTTCAGGGATGGTAAGCGGTACCGCCTCAGTCGCTAACCCCGTCTGTTGCCACACCTGCTCCCGTAGACCCTAAATGGGCGTTGCTGCAAGACATGCAGTCCAAGCTTGCGTCCTTGATAGAGGACTTTAATGCAGAGATGGTTGCTACCGAACCTTCTGGCCAACAACCTTCCAACCGGTCGGTTGTGCGCCCTGTTGACGCTGAGGTAACCTACTCGCGTCTGCCAGTTGAGGTGGTTCCTCCACCGATGCGACCCAGTGTGGGTTGCCAGCTGCACGTTGACGTTAAGCTACGCTCGGAGGTGGTTGTTGACGTTCAGGACGTTCAACAACCAGCAGAGGTGACTTGTTTTGACGCAGTGCGTCAACCTCAGCAACCCGGTAGGGTGTTGACTGCACAACCCAGACGGTCTAGACAGTCTCGGGTTGACGCTGTGCTTCCTCGCGCACCCATGGTTGTTGACAGTTCACAGACTGTGCAGCAGTTCCATGATGTTGCGTCCGGCTCCGTCACGCATCCACCAGTGCGACCGGACTCAGCGAGCCAGACGTTGCCCACTCCGTTGCCGTTTCCTCATCAGTTTTCGGATGAGGAACCCTCTGATGAGGACGTTGCTGAACAACAAGACGATCAGCCCCCAGAATAGATCAAGCCCTGCTATCCATCCAGAAGATGCTGAAGAAGGAACGCTGCTCAGTCAGGCTGTGGATGAGTCTGGTAGGGACGCTGTCATCCGTGGAACAATTTGTGTCACTAGGAAGACTACACCTCCGTCCTCTTCAATACCATCTAGCTTTTCACTGGAAAAAGGACAAGACGCTAGAAGCGGTCTCGATCCCGGTTTCCGAAAAGATAAAGTCTTGTCTGACTTGGTGGAAGGACAATATCAACCTAAGAGAGGGTCTTCCCCTGGCTGTTCAGACTCCCAACCACGTTCTCTTCTCGGACGCATCGGACGTGGGCTGGGGCGCGACACTAGACGGTCGGGAATGCTCAGGACTGTGGAACTCGAGTCAGAGGAGCATGCATATCAACTGCAAGGAGCTGTTGGCAGTACATCTGGCCTTGAAAAGCTTCAAGTCTCTCCTTCGAGGCAAAGTGGTGGAAGTTAACTCGGACAACACCACGGCCTTGGCGTACATCTCCAAACAAGGAGATACCCACTCACTGACGTTGTACGAGATCGCAAGGGACCTGCTCATCTGGTCAAAAGGTCAAGACATCTCCCTAGTAACGAGGTTCATCCAAGGCGACTTGAACGTCATAGCAAATTGTCTCAGTCGGAAAGGGCAAGTAATTCCAACCGAATGGACCCTCCACAAGGATGTGTGCAAGAGACTTTGGGCCACTTGGGGTAAACCATCCATAGATCTCTTTGCAACCTCGCTGACCAAGAGGCTTCCAATCTATTGCTCTCCAGTCCCGGACCCAGCAGCAATACATATAGATGCTTTCCTCCTAGATTGGTCACATCTGGATCTCTACGCATTCCCACCGTTCAAGATTGTCAACAAGGTACTGCAGAAGTTCGCCTCTCACGAAGGGACAAGGTTGACGTTAGTTGCTTCCCTCTGGCCCGCGAGAGAATGGTTCACCGAGATACTTCGATGGTTAGTAGACGTTCCCAGAAGTCTTCCTCTAAGGGTAGACCTTCTACGTCAGCCACACGTAAAGAAGGTACAGTACTCCAAAGCCTCCACGCTCTTCGTCTGACTGCCTTCAGACTATCGAAAGACTCTCGAGAGCTAGAGGCTTTTCGAAGGAAGCAGCCAGTGCGATTGCTAGAGCAAGGAGAGCTTCTTCCATTAGAGTCTACCAATCGAAGTGGGAAGTCTTCCGAGACTGGTGCAAGTCAGTTTCTGTATCCTCGACCAGTACCTCTGTAGCTCAAATAGCTGTTTTTCTCCTATACCTGAGAAAAGGACGATCCCTTTCAGCTCCCACTATCAAGGGCTACAGAAGCATGTTGGCATCGGTCTTCCGGCATAGAGGCTTAGATCTTTCCAAACATAAAGATCTGCAAGACCTCCTTAAGTCTTTTGAGACCACCAAGGAGCGTCGTTTGGCTACCCCTGGATGGAATTTAGACGTGGTACTAAGATTCTTCATGTCAGACAGGTTGGAGCCGTTACAATCAGCCTCCCTGAAATATCTCACTCTTAAGACTCTTTTCCTGGTATGCTTAGCCTCGGCTAAAGGAGTCAGTGAGATTCATGCCTTCAGCAAGAACATAGGATTTTCGTCAGAAAAAGCCACTTGTTCGCTACAACTTGGTTTTCTAGCCAAAAATGAGCTGCCTTCTCGGCCTTGGCCTAAATCTTTCGATATTCCCAGCTTATCGGAGATCGTAGGCAATGAACTAGAAAGAGTCTTATGCCCTGTTAGAGCTCTTAAGTTCTATTTAAAGCGTACTAAACCTTTACAAGGCCAATCTGAAGCTTTATGGTGTTCAGTTAAGAAACCATCCTTGCCTTTGTCAAAGAATGCTTGGTCAGACTTTATCAGATTGTTAATACGAGAAGCTCATTCACATCTGAGTGAGGAAGACCGAACTTTGCTTAAGGTGAAGACGCACGAAGTTAGAGCTGTAACAACTTCCGTGGCCTTTAAGCAAAAATATATCTCTGCAAAGTATAATGGACGCAACCTATTGGAGAAGCAAGTCAGTGTTCGCGTCATTTTACTTGAAAGATGTCCAGTCTCTTTACAAGAACTGCTACACACTGGGACCATTCGTAGCAGCGAGTGCAGTAGTGGGTGAGGGCTCAACCACTACAATTCCCTAATTCCATACCCTTTTAATCTTTCTCTTGAAATGTTTTTATTGTTGTTTTTTGGGTTGTCCGGAAGGCTAAGAAGCCTTTCGCATCCTGGTTGATTTGGCGGGTGGTCAAAGTCATTTCTTGAGAGCGCCTAGATTAGGGGTTTTGATGAGGTCCTGTTGTATGGGTTGCAACCCTTGATACTTCAGATCCTAGGGGTCGATCAGCATCCTAAGAGGATCGCGAGGCTCCGTAAGGAAGACGTACTTAAAAGGCAGAGTAATTGTTCAAGTCGACTTCCTTACCAGGTACCTATTTATTTTGTTTTTGTTATTTTTCAATATTAATCTTACCCGGTGATCATGTAGCTGCAGCTCTGCTGCCCGACAGAAAAAACCTACGGGCGGGATACGCCAGCGATCGCTATACAGGTGGGGGTGTACAACAACAGCGCCATCTGTCGAGTAGGTACTCAGGTACTTCTTGTCAACAAGAACCAATTTTCTCTCTGTCGTGCCACCGGCAAGACCTACTTGATACGCTGTTGTTTCTGGAGTTGATTTTCACGCTATTTGGTGATGTATTCTCTCTAGTTATTAGCTTTCGCTGTACAGGAGTTATCATCAATACCTTATCAAGCTTTATTGATTAGATTTTGGATTATTTGTTGACGACTTTGATAGATTTTGGATTTCCCCCTTTGACTAATTCAAGATGTCTGACCCTACTCAAGTCCCCAAGTACAGGCAGTGTAGCGCTAGGGACTGTTCTAGGCGTCTTCCGAAGGCCTCTATCGATCCTCACACCGTTTGTTCCAATTGTAGGGGTAAAGCCTGTCAATTGGAAGATCGATGTGAGGAATGCGCTGGGCTTTCGGAATTCGATTTTCAAGAATTCCTTAAGAATGCACGTAGGCTAGAGAAGGATAGGATCAGGAGGAGTTCTTCTCGCTCTTTTGATTTTTCCTCTCCCCATGCCCCTCAACCTATTCCTTCCCCTGTAGTGGTTACACCCGACCCTTCTACTAGCTCTCAGCAACCCTCGATGGCGGACATGATGCGTGCCATTCAGGCTCTTGGTGACCGAGTTGAGTCATTAGCGAATGACCGCAATCAACTCTTAGCCGACGTCAAAGAGTTGAAGGAGAAAAGTGCAGTGGGAAGTGTAGTGAGTGCAAGTGCTGTGAAAAGTGTCAGTGTTACGCATGAGGGTGCATCTGTTCGTGCCAGTCGTCCTCCCAGTCCGGGACCTCTTGCAAGCTCCCAAGCCCAGGGGAGAAGCAATGTCGAAGGACCAAAGGGTTCGACAGGCCTTGATCAGCGTACAGATGTACCCTCAGTGGTTGCGGACGTATCTTGCAGAGATCGTCCCACCCACAAACAGACGAGTGAGCCCATTCATTCCTCGTCTGCGGAAGAAGTTTCTCGACAGAAACGCTGGACCAAGGTCTCACGACCTCTCAAGCGCAAGGTCCCTTCCGAGCGAGTCCAACGGCCCAGGTGTAGCCACTGGGTCAGTTCGGACTCGCCGTAGTCTTCCGAAGACTGCACACCTCCCAAGAGAGGTAGAGTGGTTCCGCAGCAGGCAATCACTCCGTCTGTTGCTGCACCAACCGCTGTAGACCCTAAGTGGTCTTTGCTGCAGTCTATGCAGACTCAGCTAGCTTCCTTCATGTATTGGTGTGCTACTGTCTTAAGCACACATTTGAGTATGAGTTGTTTTCAGATGTATTTAAATGGTTTATTGAACACATCTTAGTGGTTTTTAAGTTTTATTGTGAATAAACAACTGAGTTAAACATCTCCATCACTGGAGGAAGCTGTGTTGGTCCACATGACCAATTCTGGTGAAGTTTTGATATGAACTGAACAAATTACTGATATCCCAAATATCGTACACTTGCTTTAATTTGGCTAAGTGACGGAATCGGAAGACACCTGCATCCGGTGACGTCACAAACTTTCACACGAAGAGACAATGTGTTGACACTAAGAAAGAATGACAACTTAGCATCTTACATCCTGCTTACAATTTGAGTTGACCATAGCAAATCTCACGGTCAGCTCTTCCAACCAACATGACATATTACGTCATTTGTTTTAAACATGTAATATTACTATTCTAATTATTACATAAGCTCGGCCAGCTATCTCAATTTTTTTACAAAAATTTAACAACAAGCGGAAACATGGTTATTAGGTGTGACTGGACATACGTATCATTCATTGTTCAAAACTAACTATATCCAACTGAGGACGAATGTCCAAATAGGCACATCAAAATTAATAACAATAATGCATACAAAAAAGATATTACCAAAGCAAAAAGAAAAATGCATGATAAAACCAAGATCATATATATGGTACATTGCTAGCAAATGATTACATGGTACCAAAAAACAAAACAAATTCTGACTTACAAATGATTCGGTAACTTGATAAAGAATAATTGTTACCTTTGTCAGAAACAAGATACTCAATTTTTAGTGCACAAATACGAATTCCTGGTACGTACACGTACCACGGTTTCGTACATATATATATATATATTTATATATAGGGCTGATACATTTTATTAGATGCCCATAGATTCTGTTATATATCTTATATTTTTTTTTTTTTTTTTTTTTTTTCTCTTTTCTTTTTTAACATTCCGGCTTATATATTTTTATTAGATGCCGAGAGAAAAAAATGATTTATATCCTTTTTTATTTTATTTATTTTTTTAAATGTTATTTTAAATGTATTTTTAACAATGCAAATGTAGAGAATTTCTTTAATTACATATTACTAGCGTACTAATCAGCTTTTCATACAAACATCATCCTGACAAATTACTCCCTTAGCGAATGAGGCCTATTCAACTCGTTCCTTTGTAGCTGCTTGCTGTGCCGTAACCTACGCCAAACAAGGATGTTCACGGCGATAAAAATTAACACCGTTACACATAAACCTGCTAGTAATATAGGGTGAAGAATCTCTTTGTAAGTCGGCGACAGGTGGTCCTTTTCGGTAAGTTTCATTAAGCGTTTCGCCACACTTCCTTTATAGGGGAGAGGAAGTGCGGGCGTTGTAGAGGTCCACGTGAAGTTCGCGAAGTAAGCTCGTTCTCTGATGATTGTCCGTAGGCCAGTCACCATGGAATTCGGGGAAGTCCCGATACAGCCATCTGCTGCGACGAAGATGTTGTTGAAGGATGTGGATCCGTCAGGGCATGATACATTGAAGCCGTCCTTGTCGTATCGTATCCACGAGCCATTATTTAGTCTGCAATTGAATTCTTTATTGTCAAAGGGATAAAGCTTATCCAGACAATTTTCACTTGTATGGGAGAGAGCACCGTCTAGCACTATACCTAACTCGCATGAATCCATCAAGTTTTTACGGAATTCAAATGAGTCAGCTGTACATATTTTTCTATCCATTGCGTCTGAACAGTGAGTTAATTGATTTAAGTCTTTAATGACCGTATATGTTTCCTTGTCTGGGGAAATCAATACGTGTCCTGTCAAACTGGATATTACTGGATTTGAGTGATTCGTCATGAAAGTCGGAAATGGTGATATCCTGTAAGATTGCCAGGCATCAGAAGAATCAAAGGGAATTGTAATCCTAATCTTGTTATTATCTACGTTTACTGTAATTAGGCTGTAATAAAATTCTAACCTATGTTCGTCTAACAAAGGAACATAGCCTAGTTTATCCCTAGTGTTCTCCAGAACTAATTTTAAGTAACGTATAGGCAACAAATGGGGCGACAATACACCTTTAGTTGCTAACGTGATAGCTTCTACATAATCCTTGGATTTCTCAATGAAATGTGCAATTCTGTTATGTATGTGATCTATCTTTGAATCATAATACGTTAATGTTGCTAACAAATCCTGTACTTCCATAATTTGAACGATATTATCTGAATGTTCATTTAACAAATCCATAATTTTATTGATTGAAGCTAACTGATCCCTTAGTTCTGACATAATCAATTCATCTTTATGAGTCAAGAACTCAATTTTCTTATTTTGATTACTAATTTTAAGACGATTGGAAAGTCCTAAACCTAAACTTGCAACAGACCCAAAGATGCTTAATGCAGCATAAATGAACGGATTCCGTCTTTCTTTTTGTTCGTGTCCTACAGTCCACATCAAAAGGTCATAAGCCAAAGATCCTGTCTCTCCAGTCTTATTTTTCAAGTCATCAGATAGCATCTCTGCAACTTTTAATGTTGATCCAAGCAAACTCTTAGTAGTCAAATGAAAATGTCTCCTATGCAACTCATCCAATGATGCAGAAAACCTTGAAATGGCGGTTCTTAAGCTAGTGACATCATTCTCTTGAAGAAAAATTGCTTGCATATGCACTTCGACAATTACGTTGGTTGATGTAATAAAAATGTCTTCTTGTCTTTCAACTATATTGCCATATTTAAAATATATATTCTTAGTCTTAGAACTCATCCCATACGAAAAAAATGTCTGAGCGAACAATATCACTCCCAACAACAAAAAATTCATCTTGGAAACCTGTAACGAGAAAAAATATATGTAATTACTCCTGTATTAAAAAGAAAACTTTTAGTCACAAAAATTAAAATTTTTCCTCACTTCTTTTTAATTTCTTATGTGAGACAATGGTACTATTCTCTCATCCGTGGGTTGGGCTACGTTTTGAATTCTAAACCTATTGGCCGTTAATGTTTCCAAAATGTTAAATGGGCCTTCAAACTTAGGTGTTAGTTTATAGTTGAGCCCTTTTCTGACATTGATTTGAATATAGATGTTATCACCCACGGTATATGTTTTAGTTGGTTTCGCTATTTTATCATGATTCCTTTTCATTATGATTTGTGATTCTTCTAAATTCTTTCGAAGGATATCATATCGACTTATACTTGCATTTATACATTCTTTTAAAGGATTTGATAGATTAGTTGTAGGCGTTAATACATGGAAAGGTGTTCTAACTGGGGTACCATACAATGCTTCATGCGGTGACATTTTAATTGATATATGATATGAATGATTCAGAGTACTCAGTGCCGCCGGTATTGCAATATCCCAGTTGGGGTCTGATCCCCCTAGTGTTACCCTTAATATATTTAATATCTTCCTATTTGCTCTTTCCACTAGCCCATTCGACTCTGGGTGATATATCATGGTATTAACCTTCTTTATGTTGAGGAATTCACACAATGAGATAAGAAAGTGATTATTAAATTCACCACCCGAGTCTGAGATTATCATGTGTGGAATTCCATGTTTACAAATGTAACACTCGTAAAACTTCCTAGCGCATTCAATCGCAGTTTTAGTTTTAAGCGCTATTAGTTCTGTATATCGAGTTAAAGCATCTATAATCACTAAGAGGTGCTTATTTCCTCTGTCTGACTCGTAAAATCCTGTTAACAAATCTAAATGTATTCTTTCAAAGGGTTGATTGGGAACAGGATAAGCTCCTAAGCTGACAGGTGTTTTCGTATGCCCTTTGTTTTCCTGACATGTGCGACAATTAGCTATGTGTCTTTTTATATCTGTAAGCATTGTATGCCAATAAAACAATGATTTGGCTTTCTGTGACATTAATGAGAACCCAGGGTGTCCATGTAATGGATTTGAATGCAACCAATTCAGGACAGTGGAAACAAGTGAGTTTGGTACTACTACCTGGTCGTTAGTTACATGTGGTGTATTGCGGGTTTTCCTTGTCACAGTCCTACACAGAATATTATCTTTGATTACATAATTCTGCTGCTTATACTTTATATATTCTTTTTCTTTATGATTGCCTTTCAAAGCATTTATAATTGTTTCTATTTTCTGATCTTTTCTTTGCTCAGTCTGTAACAATTCAGCACTCCAGCCTAAATCTTCTTGTTCAGATATTGTTTTTACAATAGGCATGGATGTTGATATATCTATTAATTCAGCTAAAGACTCCGTACAAGATGACACGGGGTTGCGTGATAATGCATCCGCAATGATATTTGCTTTCCCAGGTAAATACCCGATTCTTGCGCCAAAATCTTGAATGATTAAATGCCACCGAGTTCGTTTAGGGCTGTGATTGAAGCCTTTAAAGAACTCTGTTAGTGGTTTATGGTCAGTAAGAACCTTAACGGGATAACCGTAAATTATGAACTTAAAATGCACTAGCGAATTAACAATAGCTAGTCCTTCCTTGTCTATTACTGCATACTTACTTTCGGAAGTTCTCAATTTTCGAGAATAGAAAGCTATCGGGAAAAACTGTTTATCATATTGCTGAAGCAATACCCCTCCTACTCCTAAGTCTGAGGCGTCTGTTGCAATGAAGAATTCCTTACCGAAGTCAGGAAATTTTAAGATAGGAGAACTACACAGTTCATCTTTCAAAGTATTAAACGCCTGTTGATGTTGCTCAGACCATATGAAATCTACGCCCTTCTTCGTAAGATCAGTTAAAGGAGCGGCTATTATTGAATAGTTGCGTATAAAACGCCTGTAATATCCACTACAACCCAGAAATTGCTGTATTCCCTTGACATTAGTAGGTATGGGAAAATTACGTATAGCCGACACCTTATCATGGACTACTTTAAGACCTTGGCTTGACACCATGAAACCCAAATATATTAATTCTGTTTTGAAAAATTCACACTTACTAATCTTTACCCTTAAGTTATGTTGTCTTAATCTCTGTAGTACTAGTTCTAACTTACGTAGATGTTCCTCTAAGGTGTTGGAAAAGATTACAAGATCATCCATATAGGCATGCAATATATCCCCTAACAAGTCTCCAAACACTATGTTAATCATTCTTGTAAATGTTATAGGAGCACAACGTAAACCAAAAGGCATCCGTAAAAATTCATAATGTCCCCTGGCTGTGCTGAAGGCTGTGTATGGGATACTATCTTCTTCTAATGATATCTGGTGAAAGCCTTTAAGTAAGTCCAAACTGGTAAAATATTTATTCTGACCTAACAAAGACAAAATATCGTCAGTACATGGCACTGGGAATCGATCAGGGATCGTTTCCTCGTTTAGACGACGAAAGTCGACGCAGATACGCCATGTTCGATCTTTTTTCGGTACAACTATTAAAGGAAAATTATAAGGGCTATTTGATTTTCTAATGACTCCTTCCTCTAACATTTTACCTACTTCATCATTTATTTCATTCTGGAATTTCATAGGGAGTCTGTACGAGGGTACATATATAATTTTCTGTTTGTCTTTTAACCTTATTTGATGCTCGATCACATCTGTTTTCCCTAAGGATCCATCCGTAGTGGAAAAGACATCTGTATATTTATTTAAAAGTTCAAAAATTTTCTGCTGAATTTCTTCGTCTTGAATGTCCTTACTGATTTTATTTTTAATAGATCGTAAAAGGGATTCATCCGCAACTGATTGAGAGTGATTGATTTCAGCAACGGTAAGAATACGATGTTTATAAACTTCTACATCCAAGATATGTTGATTTTTGTGAATTACTAAAGTGTTATTTAAATGATTACAGACTTCGATATTACATTGCTGATGTGAGCCTACTGTATAAATAGCTTGTGTGACAGACAATCCGTTAGTTTTCAAAGTATCGGAAAGGATTAATATTTCAGATCCCGGTAGTGTTTTCTTTATTTGCACTATTAAATTCGAAGGTATGTTTGGTTCGATATATTGCGTGCAAGATGATATTACGGGTGAACGAGAATTCTGCTGGGTCGCGTATATTATTTCTTTATTAGTGAGACAAGTTATTGGTTCTTCAACGTACGTTACGGTTACATTTGTCTTCTCCTTTTTATCCAAAACTGACTTTAAAGTATTAGAAGACTTATAGAATTTCCCTTTGATATACACGCCGTGCTTTGCAGGAGCTAAGATAATGTTTTGATTTCCCATAGATGGGTATCCTATAATTACAGCTGGATACATATTAATGTTTTTCACTACAACAAATGTATCGGCAAACGTGCGATTACCGACTCTGAACTGAATATGAGTTATGCCTATGACGTTTAATTCATTATTTCCTATACCTGAAAGTCTGATTCCTGATTTTTCAATCGGAAAGTTCGAAAACAACAAATGATGCGTCTTCAAATCCATAATATTACGTGGACTACCAGAGTCAAAAAATAACGTAAAGGATTTGTGTTCTAAATTTACAGCATATAAGGTTGGCCGTAACTCATTTTGGCTTATTATTGTATGAATTTGTTGCAAATCTACGGGAGCATGCACTGTTTTACTTAATTCGGCCGTGTGTTTCATAGGAAAATCTATTGTCTCACAATTATCTGATAAAACATTAAATTGATTATTCAATACTATTGATGTTGACATAAATGACCTTGACCCAACATCACTCTCTTCCCCTCTAGAGTTAACTATGTGGTATTTGCTTTGCTCTGCACATTCTGAAAATTAGGCTGACTTTGCGAGGTCTGGTTTGACGGCCCAGGCTCAGCGATATTTGAAGAAGTGTTTGTTTGTTTCGGACTCTGAACTGCATTGACATTTTGTTGCTTCTTCTTATTGTTAAAATGAGGATTTTTCTTTTTATTTCCATATGGAACTGACTGTGGAATTGACTGTGTATTTCTAGGATATTGTTGTGTCTTACGCGCGTAACATTGACTATAAGAATGTGATCCTGTGTTGTGAACTGAACAAAATTTCGTTCTACAGTCTGCGCTTATGTGACCTTGACGTTTGCAGTTGTAACACGTCACTCCCGCTACTGGATTGTTAATTACGTTCACTGTTTGTGGTTTTGTTTCATTCTTAGCAAAAACTTGAGTTAACACGGGATCGAGATCTGGACACTTGGACATGTGTTTCTTTATCTGTTTATAGACATCCAATTCCGTACTTGCAGGCATTAACTTCTTATCAAAGCACCGTACTAAAGCTTCAGGCAACATAAGTGTCATGCAAGTTAAATACATTAATCGTAAAAAATCTTTCACGGAGATATTATCGTTAGTAACCCAAGTGGAATTACCTAAAATGTCCTGATATTCGTTAAGCCTATCAGCTATGAGAGCTGCTCTCTCAACAACATTAAGCCGATTCATAGTGGCTTGATTAAGTGTATTTCGTAACGTTAACACTACATCCAAAGCTTCCTCACCCCCATAGATCGCGCGTAACCTAACTTTGAAATCATCCCAAGTAACTGCTTCCTGAAATGAAACACCTCTTAAATACGCACTCGCATCCCCCTTAGAAAAATCTATAAAACTTTTAGCTTCTTGTAATTGTACAAAAGGATCTACGATTTGTTTGGCATTTAAATGGGCATCAACGGATGAAATCCATGACTCCACATTTTGTGGCAAGAACCCGTTGACACGGCCTTGAAAAGGAAGGATTGCTGACCTGGCATTTACAAGCGTCACAATTGGAGGAGGATTAGCCTGGCCTACACCACTAGGTCCAGGGGTAGGGCTGACAGGAGGAGCCATGACTGCTGTATTCTTTTTTTTTCTATCTCTTTGACCCCTTTCAATCCTATCAAAATATCTATATGAGTACAGACGCCCACTGCGTAAACGCATATGTATAATAAAATTCCCCCAACAATGTTACTAATCCCAATACATTTCCCCCCAAGAGTTTATGAAAGAAAAAGGAATTAGCACAAAGAAAGAAAAATTCTAAATGAGAATTCGGAGTTTCTTATAACAAAGTTTAGGAATTCACTCACCCCAGTAATAATTGACTAACGACTTGTGATAACTACACTTCACTGTCCAAACTGAAATGAATACAAAATCTCTGTACTTAGCTTTATATGAAGTCGACTCGTCGTCTCTCTCTCTCTCTCTCTCTTGATGTTTTGTTAGCGATGTCTCGTTCTAGTTTCTTGTTGTTTGTAGTTCTTCCTGGATATGTCTTGCAATAGTTGAATGCCAGTCCTTGGGTTTCCTAGGATGTTGATTGAAGATTCTATTTGTATACTAACATATGTTGGTGTTAGCATTTCCGTTGGACTTAGTCAAAATTGTAGATTCTTGTAGATAGTTTTGAGTTCTTGAAGATCTTTATCAGGTATTACAGCTTTTATGTTGAAGTCTTGAAGATATATCTCTGGTTTTACAGCTATTTATTTTGAAGTCTTGAAGATATTTCTCTAATTCTTAGAGTTTAATCGCTGTCTTAGAGTTTAACCGCTGTCTTTGAGTTTAATCGCTGCCACCATTTATTGGTGTGCTACTGTCTTAAGCACACATTTGAGTATGAGTTGTTTTCAGATGTATTTAAATGGTTTATTGAACACATCTTAGTGGTTTTTAAGTTTTATTGTGAATAAACAACTGAGTTAAACATCTCCATCACTGGAGGAAGCTGTGTTGGTCCACATGACCAATTCTGGTGAAGTTTTGATATGAACTGAACAAATTACTGATATCCCAAATATCGTACACTTGCTTTAATTTGGCTAAGTGACGGAATCGGAAGACACCTGCATCCGGTGACGTCACAAACTTTCACACGAAGAGACAATGTGTTGACACTAAGAAAGAATGACAACTTAGCATCTTACATCCTGCTTACAATTTGAGTTGACCATAGCAAATCTCACGGTCAGCTCTTCCAACCAACATGACATATTACGTCATTTGTTTTAAACATGTAATATTACTATTTTAATTATTACACATGCAGGAGTATCGTGCTGAGAAGGTTGAAGCTGCACCCGTTAACCCACAACCTGCCACGGTTGTGCGCTCAGCTGACACTACGGCTGCCTGCTCCCACACTCCGGCTGTGAGAGCTCCACCACCGATGCGCAGTCGACCCTGCCAGACGCATGTTGACGTTAGCCGACGTGCGGCACCCTCCGTTGACATGTGTGAGCTACCGCATCAGCAGTGGGAAGGTGCTGTCAAGCTGCCGTGTTTTGACGCAATGCGGCAGTCTCCGCAACCCACGGCAGTCCCCGCAACCCACGGCAGTCCCCACCACGCACCACCACTCCGCTTTTGTTGTTGCCAGCTCTCAGACTGACCAGCAGCGGCATGATGTTGGATCCAGTGCAGCTACGCATGCACCTGTGCTGCCGGATTCAGCCGTTCAGCTTTCTTCTCCTCCTTTGCCGCTTCCTCCTCAGCATTCGGATGAAGGAATCTCTGATGACGACGAAGCTGCTCATTTGGACGATCAACACTCCGACATAGATGAACCCAAGACTACGCCTCCCTCCTTAGACTTTAGGAAAGTCCTTGCTCTGTTTAGGGAGTTGTATCCGGACCAGTTTGTGTCTGCAGCCCCACGCTCACCTCCCTCTGAGTTCGCTTTAGGCATGCAGTCAGCAGCTCCTGCCTTTACGAAGCTCGTACTCGCGCGCTCATCCAAGAGAGCTTTAAGGGTACTGGGAGAGTGGTTGCAGGCCAAGAAGCAACTTGGGAAGACGTCCTTCATCTTTCCCCCCACCAAGCTTGCTTCCAAATCTAGCGTCTGGTATGCCACGGGAGAAGATCTCGGCTTGGGAGTTCCTGCCTCTGCCCAGGGCGACTTCTCAAGTCTGGTAGACTCTCCCCGCAGACTGGCTATGAGACGCTCCAAGATTTGCTGGACCTTTTCGGACATGGACCATCTTTTAAAGGGAGTTTTCCGTGCGTTTGAGATCTTCAACTTCCTGGACTGGTGTTTGGGAGCGTTGAGCAGAAAGACCTCCCCTTCGGATAAGGACTCTGCCATGCTCATCATGTCATGCATGGACAAAGCCATTCGGGATGGATCTGGCGAGCTTGCGGCTTCTTTCGTGTCTGGAGTTCTTAAGAAGCGAGATCACCTTTGCTCCTTCTTGTCGGCGGGGATCACACCATGTCAGAAGTCAGAGCTGATGTTTGCTCCGCTATCCAAGTGTCTCTTTCCTGAAGAGCTGATCAAGGGGATTGCCGCCTCGTTGATCCAGAAAGACACCCATGACCTGGTGGCGTCATCCGCACGTAAAGTCACAGCTTTACCTTCCGTGCCTAGACCTAGGATGGACACACCAGCGTCTAGGTTCATTCCGCCCTTTCGTGGCAGAACCTCCAGCAGAGGAGGTACCCGTGCCGATATTCAACGTGGCAAAAAGAAGAAGGGTTCCAAGTCCTCAAAAGGCAGAGTCTGACTGCAATCTTCTCCAGACAGCAGTGGGAGCCAGGCTCAAGAACTACTGGCAGGCCTGGGAGAACAGGGGTGCAGACGCACAGTCTGTGAAGTTACTCAGAGAGGGGTACAGGATTCCATTCTTGCGCAAGCCCCCTCTAGCAACAACTCCCATCGACCTCTCTCCCAGGTACAGAGAGGAGGACAAGAGGCTAGCTTTACAGCAAGAGGTGTCTCTCTTGCTACAAAAGGGAGCGGTAGTCATAGTCCGGGACCATCAATCCCCGGGCTTCTACAACCGTCTCTTCTTAGTAGCGAAGAAGACAGGAGGGTGGAGACCGGTGCTGGACGTCAGTGCTCTAAATGTCTTTGTCACCAAGCAGACGTTCACCATGGAGACGACGAAGTCGGTGCTAGCATCGGTCAGGAAGGAAGACTGGATGGTCTCGTTAGACCTAAAGGACGCGTACTTTCACGTCCCCATCCACCCAGATTCCCAACCTTTCCTAAGGTTCGTCTTTGGGAAGGTGGTTTACCAGTTCCAAGCCCTGTGCTTTGGCCTAAGCACGGCACCTCTAGTGTTTACCAAGCTGATGAGGAATATTGCCAAATTCCTGCATTTAGCAGACATCAGAGCCTCCCTCTATTTGGACGACTGGCTTTTAAGAGCTGCGTCAAGTCGTCGCTGTCTGGAGAATCTCAAATGGACTATGGATCTGACCAAGGAATTGGGTCTCCTGGTCAATATAGAAAAGTCCCAACTCGTCCCATCCCAAACTATAGTCTATCTAGGTATGGAGATTCAGAGTCAAGCTTTTCGGGCTTTTCCGTCGGCCCCCAGAATCAGTCAAGCCCAAGAATGCATCCAGAGCATGCTGAAAAGGAACCGATGTTCAGTCAGACAGTGGATGAGTCTAATAGGGACGCTTTCATCGCTGGACCAGTTCATCGCGTTAGGGAGACTCCACCTCCGACCCCTTCAGTATCACCTAGCTGCTCACTGGAGAAAGGACATGACGCTAGAAGCGGTCTCAGTTCCTATATCCGAAGAGATGAAGTCTGCACTGACTTGGTGGAAGAACAACATTCTTCTCAAGGAAGGTCTACCACTAGCTGTTCAGACCCCCGACCACCTTCTCTTCTCGGACGCATCGGACACGGGCTGGGGTGCGACACTGGACGGTCGGGAATGCTCGGGCACGTGGAATCCGGATCAAAGAGCACTTCACATCAACTGCAAGGAGCTACTGGCAGTTCATCTGGCCTTGAGAAGCTTCAAGTCCCTCCTTCTAGGCAAGGTGGTGGAGGTGAACTCCGACAACACTACAGCCTTGGCGTACATCTCCAAGCAAGGAGGGACTCATTCGAGGATGTTGTTCGAGATCGCAAGGGACCTCCTCACCTGGTCAAGAGATCGAAAGATATCGCTTGTAACGAGGTTCATTCAAGGCGACATGAACGTCATGGCAGACCGCCTCAGCCGGAAGGGTCAGATCATCCCTACAGAATGGACCCTTCACAAGAATGTTTGCAACAGACTATGGGCCCTGTGGGGTCAGCCCACCATAGATCTGTTCGCTACCTCGATGACCAAGAGGCTCCCAACTTATTGCTCACCGATTCCGGACCCAGCAGCAGTTCACGTAGATGCCTTTCTTCTGGATTGGTCCCATCTAGACCTTTATGCGTTCCCCCCGTTCAAGATTGTCAACAAGGTACTGCAGAAGTTCGCCTCTCACGAAGGGACAAGGTTGACGTTGGTTGCTCCCCTCTGGCCCGCGAGAGAATGGTTCACCGAGGTACTGCAATGGCTAGTAGACGTTCCCAGGACTCTTCCTCTAAGAGTGGACCTTCTGCGTCAGCCGCACGTAAAGAAGGTACACCCAAGCCTCCACGCTCTTCGTCTGACTGCCTTCAGACTATCGAAAGACTCTCAAGAGCTAGAGGCTTTTCGAAGGAGGCAGCCAGAGCGATTGCCAGAGCAAGGAGGACATCCACTCTTAAGGTCTACCAGTCAAAATGGGAAGTCTTCCGAAGCTGGTGCAACTCGAATTCAGTATTCTCAACCAGTACCTCTGTAACGCAGATAGCTGACTTCCTTTTACACCTAAGGAATGTAAGATCCCTATCAGCTTCTACGATCAAAGGTTACAGAAGCATGTTGGCAGCAGTCTTCCGCCACAGAGGCTTAGATCTTTCCACCAACAAAGATCTACAGGACCTCCTTAAGTCTTTTGAGACCTCAAAGGAGCGTCGGTTAGCCACACCAGGTTGGAACTTAGACGTGGTTTTAAGGTTCCTGATGTCAGCAAGGTTCGAACCACTTCAATCAGCCTCTTTTAAAGATCTCACTTTGAAGACTCTTTTCCTCGTTTGCTTAGCAACAGCTAAAAGAGTCAGTGAGATACACGCCTTCAGCAGGAACATAGGATTTACATCTGAAACGGCTACATGTTCCTTACAGCTTGGTTTTTTAGCTAAAAACGAGCTCCCTTCTCGTCCTTGGCCCAAATCGTTCGAGATTCCAAGTCTGTCCAGTTTGGTTGGAAACGAACAAGAGAGAGTACTATGCCCAGTAAGAGCTCTTAAGTACTATTTAAGACGTACGAAGCCATTACGAGGACAATCAGAAGCTTTATGGTGTTCTATTAAGAAACCTGCTTTACCGATGTCGAAGAACGCAGTCTCTTATTACATCAGACTTTTGATTAGAGAAGCCCATTCTCATCTGAATGAGGAAGACCATGCTTTGCTGAAGGTAAGGACACATGAAGTTAGAGCTGTCGCTACTTCAGTGGCCTTCAAACAAAACAGATCTCTGCAGAGTGTAATGGATGCAACCTATTGGAGAAGCAAGTCAGTGTTCGCATCATTTTACCTTAAAGATGTCCAGTCTCTTTACGAGAACTGCTACACCCTGGGACCATTCGTAGCAGCGAGTGCAGTAGTAGGTGAGGGCTCAACCACTACATTCCCATAATCCCATAACCTTTTTTAATCTTTCTCTTGAAATGCTTTTTATTGTTGTTTTTGGGTTGTACGGAAGACTAAGAAGCCTTTCGCATCCTGGTTGATTTGGCGGGTGGTCAAATTCTTTCTTGAGAAGCGCCGAGATTAGAGGTTGTGATGAGGTCCTTTAGTATGGGTTGCAGCCCTTCATACTTCAGCACCTAGGAGTCGCTCAGCATCCTAAGAGGATCGCTAGGCTCAGTAAGGAAGACGTACTTAAAAAGGCAGAGTAATTGTTCAAGTCGACTTCCTTACCAGGTACTTATTTATTTTATGTTTGTTATTTTGAATAACTGCTAAAATGAAATACGGGATACTTAGCTTCTATTGTTAACATGTATGCTGGTCTCCACCCACCCCCCTGGGTGTGAATCAGCTACATGATCACCGGGTAAGATTAATATTGAAAAATGTTATTTTCCTTAGTAAAATAAATTTTTGAATATACTTACCCGGTGATCATGAATTAAAGGACCCTCCCTTCCTCCCCAGTGGACCGAGGAGAAAATTGGTTCTTGTTGACAAGAAGTACCCGAGTACCTACTCGACAGATGGCGCTGTTGTTGTACACCCCCACCTGTATAGCGATCGCTGGCGTATCCCGCCCGTAGGTTTTTTCTGTCGGGCAGCAGAGCTGCAGCTACATGATCACCGGGTAAGTATATTCAAAAATTTATTTTACTAAGGAAAATAACATTTTGATAACTTCTAAAATGAAATAAAAACTCTTAGCTCATAAAAGTGTAAACATATATTGCTGGTCTCTACCCACCCCCCTGGGTGTGAATCAGCTATATAATCACCGGCTAAGTTAAATATTGAAAAATGTTATTTTGATAATAAAAGGGATTTTGACGTAGGAAAAATCTATTTCTGGGCGAGGGACCTGTGCCGCCCAGTGAATAAGCTCCTATTAGCACTTATTCTTAGGTAATTTACTGCTAAATATACCAGAGAAAAAATGTAAAGGAGTGCTAGGTTAACTAGCTCGCTCACCTATTGGTGTCGGTATAAAATTGGGCGTATAATCCAGAGGTCCCGCACTATTTAGATTCATCCACGACAAAGACCCCAATAGAGGAGAGCCGTTCAACCTCACTCGGCACCACCAACTCTGCATCCGCTCAGAACCCAACTCCTTAGCACCCAAAGTTTGGGGACTCCAAGGGAGAGGAGCTGGGAGGGTTCACTGGGCGGCACAGGTCCCTCGCCCAGAAATAGATTTTTCCTACGTCAAAATCCCTTTTCTGGGCTTGAACCTGTGCCGGCCAGTGAATATATACAAGAGAAATGTCACCAAACTTGCAAAATAAAGGAAAAAACATAAACATAAGGGAAATACAAGTTGCTTTAATCAGAGATGAGTGCCAAAAACAGCTATAAGGGTATCTTAAAAAGAACATAAATCCACTTGGTGGAACAATTGACAAAAAAGGTAAGGTATAATAATGCCGTGAGTGATGATATATACAGATACTCAGGAGTCAAAAATTTACAAATATAGTAATAGTAATCAGGTGCGAAACCAACGAATACAAATAGGGTATAAATGAGGCAGGTAAGGGGGAGAGATAAAATGACAAGGAATTAACATGTGAGTTACCTGGGGGTAACTACGCTCCCTGCAGCTACTGTAGGAAATTTAAGGGCTTCCAAATGTTTAAGGTAGTGTTTCTTGAACACTGACGGTGATTTCCACCCTGTATACCTGGAAAGGTCCGTAAAATTCATGTGGTGAAAAAAGTTCACCGAAGTAGCAACCGCTCTGATATCATGTGCAAGAGGAAAAGAGTCAGGGCTAGCTTGTTTAATAAAATACAAAATTTGTTGCCTGATCCCTTTAATGGTAATGGTACCGCCTTGTTCTCTAACGAATAGAGGCCCCGAGGAGTTAGAGGAGGTCCGGGATAAATAAGACCTAAGAGTAGTAACAGGGCACAGAGACGGATCTTGCGTGAGGGGAACAATTTTCCAGGAGGACCATCTGTTCTGAGGGTCTTCGTTCTTAGCTAAAAAGAATTTGTTAGGTGAAAGAAGGACCTCTCCCGAAGGAAGGAACTCAATATGACCCGGGTCTCTTGACAAAGCTGCCAGTTCAGAAATTCTTGCCCCGGAAGCCAAACTCACCAGGAAAAGTGTTTTCCTGAGAAGGGGAATGTAATCACAAGAACTGTTAATGGTATCAGAAGCCAATTTGAGTACATCATTAAGGAACCAGGTAACCGGGGTAGGACGAGTAACCGGTTTCAGTCTGGCACAGGCTTTCGGAATTGAAGCTAACAAAGAGTCGGTTAAGTCTATGTTAAAACCCACTAGGAAGATCTTTTTCAAGGCAGATTTAATAGTGGTGATAGTATTGGCTGCCAGACCTGATTCTAATAAAGTTCTAAAGAAAGTGACTGTAAGGTTCAAGTTCATACAGTGTACGTCTGAGTCTGTCAAAAATTTAGCCAACTTTTTAACCGCAGAATCATATTGGCGGATGGTGGAATCCCGTTTATCTGATTCTAGGAACAGGGTGTTTTGAGGATCGATATTGGCACGATGCATGGCCGCAAACTTCATGAAGTCCATAAAGTTAGGGCGCTCTGAATGTTTGAGAAAGCGTACACAACGCGTGTTTGTACTATCTGAGACAGAACCGGATTGGGTATCGGGTGAGGATGTAGTCTCAACTCTCGCAGGAGAGGGTACCAATTGCTCTTGGGCCAGTTGGGTGCGACCAAGGCTACTCGTCCCTTGAAGGATCTCAGTTTGTCTAGGACTTTCAGTAAAAGATTCACCGGGGGAAAGAGATAAATCCTTTCCCAGATGTCCCAATTCTGTGACATGGCGTCTGTGGCGTAAGCCTGAGGGTCTAGATTGGGAGCCACATATACTCTCAATTTGTGGTTGGACTCCGTGGCGAAGAGGTCCACTTGGAGACCCGGAACCCGAGAGAGAATCCACCGGAATGACTTTAGATCGAGTGACCATTCCGATTCTAGAGGGGAGGTCCGGGACAAGGCGTCTGCAACTACGTTCCGGACTCCCGCCAGGTGGACAGCTGACAGATGCCAACGGTTCGAGGCTGCTAGGGAGAATATGGCTACTAGAACATGGTTCAGAGGCCCTGATTTTGATCCGCCTCTGTTGAGGCAGCGGACCACCACTTTGCTGTCGAGAACCAGACGAAGGTGTTGTCTCTTGGATGGAGCGAGACGTTTCAGGGTTAGAAGAACTGGCATGGCCTCCAGCACATTGATGTGGAATTGGCGGAATAAGGAAGACCAAAGACCTTGAACTTTCCTGAGCTGAGAATAGCCTCCCCAACCTGATAGGGATGCGTCCGTGTGAATGATTAACTTCGGAGGCGGAAATCGAAGGGGAACTGACTTTGACAGATTGTTGGCCCTTGTCCAAGGTAGAAGTCTTTCCCGGAGAATGGGAGGAAGGCGGACTTTCCTGTCCCGGAGCTTCCGGTTCGCCCTCGAACGCCAGACACGATTGATATCTTTCAATTTTGCTTTCAGAAGTAGATCCGTCACTGAAGCAAATTGAAGGGACCCTAGGATCCTCTCTTGGAGTCGTCTGGAACTTACTTTGTCTTTGAGAAAGCGTTTGGTGTTCATTGCAATCTCTAACCTCTTGGGTTTGGGAAGACACAGAGTGTGAGATATAAGATCCCATTGCAGGCCGAGCCATTGGAACTTTGATTTCGGAAGAAGACGGGACTTCTTGAAATTGATCTGGAAGCCTAGAGATTGAAGGTAATGGATGACTCTGTGAGTGGCTTTTAGGCAATTTTGGGAGGTGTCTGACCAAATGAGCCAGTCGTCCAGATAGGCTACTACTTGAATCCCTTGATTTCTGAGTTCCTGAACAGCAACTTCTGCTAACTTTGTGAAGATCCTTGGGGCGATGTTGAGCCCGAAAGGCATCACCTTGAAGGAGTAATTTTTGTTTCCTAGGCGGAAGCCTAGATACGGACGGAAGTGTCTCGCTATCGGGACGGGATAATAGGCGTCTGTAAGATCGATAGAGGTGGTGACGGCCCCACGGGGAAGTAAGGTCCGCACCTGCGAGACGGTAAGCATTCGAAACTTGTCGCATTGAATGGACAAGTTGAGAAGGGATAGGTCTAGAATCACTCTTCTCTTGTCCGAATCCTTCTTCGGGACACTGAACAGCCGACCCTGAAACTTCAGGTGTTTCGTTTCTTGTATGGCGTTCTTTTGTAACAGGTCCTGGACAAATTCGACTAGGTCCGGAGTGGAATGCTGTTGAAATCTGTTTGGAGGAGGAGGTCCTTGAATCCAACTCCACCCCAGTCCCTTGGAGATGATACTGAAAGCCCAGGGACTGAACCTCCATTTGTTGCGGAAGGCATAAAGCCTCCCCCCTACCCGCTGCACCTCAGTATTGGCTTGAGGAGTTGCCTCCACGTCCGCCTCGGAAGTTCTTTCCCTTGCGAAAGAATCTACCTCTACCTCTGTTCTGGTGTGAACCACGGTGGTAGCCTCTACCTCTGTTATAACCCTGGGAAGAGCCTTGAGCCTCATAGGATTGGTTAAAGGCTGGAGAGGTGGTGGAGGCACCGGGAAGCTGGCTCTTAGGGAGCAGAACGGTGACATAGTCGTCCGAGGAAGGAGCCTGAGAGGTGGAAGGCTGTGCAGGAACAGCAGGAGATGGAGGAAGAGGCTGCCGGAAAACGGACGAGCTACTCTGCTGTTGCCGGAACTGAGTGGAGGTATACGGGCGGAGCCTCTTCCTACCCCGGGCTTGGTAACTTGCGGGATCATATTTCCGCTTAGGAGTCAAACCCCAACGGGCTTTAAGGCTCTGATTAACTCTAGTAGCCTCTGCCAAGACTTCCTCCACAAGATCCTCAGGGAAAAGATTTGGACCCCAACAAGAGGACCGGATAAGTTTATTCGGCTCGTGCCTAATAGTCGCCTCAGCCAGGACGTGTTTGCGGCACCTACGTTTAGCAAGAGCAAAGTCATACAAGTCAAAATATAACGACTGCAAAGTAGCCTTATTGAGAGACTTAAAGATACTCTCAGTATCATAAGTTAAGGCTATCGACTCCGTAGACGTGGCCAAGTTCAAAGTTCGACCAACACGTAGGCGGGAATCATACTCCTGTTTAATAAGGGATTCCGGGAGACGGGGAAGCCGTTCACTAAACATTACTGACGCACAGTCCGCTGTTAGCTTGCCAGAAGTAAAGGTGGTATGGACATTGTCCCAACACTCAATACCTGAAGGAAGAAGGAGGGAGATCGGATCTACCTCTCGGATGGGAGGCAAGGGCTTCTCCTCCAGAGCATATTGAAAAGCAAGCTCAGCAATCTTATTGACGCATGGAGTCACGGTATCCTTGTCCATTAAGAACATTGTGAAAGAGCTTTTATGAGGCGTCAACATGGTATTGGTGCAACCTATATCATTCAGAAACCTAGCCCAAACAGATTGGGCTTGTTCCTTTGGGAAAATGACGGTCTCTTTGGGGACCTTATCCAGCCGAACCAGAGCTTCCTCGGTAAGCCTGGCATAACCATGAAATGGAAATGCGAGACCAGGAGGAAAGAATTCAAAATCCTCTAGTGGACGGGTACCAAGACCTTCCAACGTTAACATCCCGTCTGAGAATGGGGAATGAAGAGCCATGCGCCAAGGGTTATTCTTGGTAAACGGCGGAAGCTTAGAGGCATCCGGGATGAGAGAGCTTTGAACTCGTTCCGGAGCACCATGCTCTAATGCCCCAAGTCTCTGACCAATGTTAGAGAACATTGTGTCCATCTTGGCCTGCATTTCCGACACAATCTTCGATTGCATCTCCGACACAATGCGAAGCATGGCTGATTCGGAAAGGCCCGGGTTAGGAGCAGAGGTGGCGGATTGTACTCCCGGGTCGTGAGACTTAGAGGAGGAGCCGGAAGCCTTAGATGACGGGTTTGTATTCGATTTGGAACTACGGGAAGCCTTGTGGGGCTTACGAGCTTTAGGCAAAGTTCTAGATATAGACTTATCTTTGGGGGGAACCGGGTGTGATCGGTGAGACGAATTGCGGTCCCCAGAAAAACCATGGAAAGAAGAGAGATCAGATGAAGAAGAAAGAGCGGGGCTGAGGATAGGAATCTCAGCGCCGGTAACACCTGCCTCACTTACCACCCTACCTGCATCCGGATCATCCAACAACATAGGTTCCACATCCAAATTCAAGGAGGCAACATTGTCTTCCAGATCTCCGGGGGCATCCAACGGATCTTGTTCCTGGTCAATGAATCCCGCAATAGTGGCATCAATGTCGGCAATGATGGGTGCCGCAACATGCCTCTCCACAGCAGCTGAAGACTTGGCATTAGGGTAGATCATACCACAGTAGTCTTCAGAAAGGACGTAAGGCTGTTTTGCTTTCACGTTTCTGGCAAATCCCCCAACCCACACTTTCAGTGTGGCCTGAGCCGCAGTCTTCTGCTCCGGGGATGCCTGAAATAATAGTGGGAATTACAAAAAGGAAGATTCCCGGAGGTCCTTCAAGACCATAGAAATCTTACTAAATAGTGTATGTATACCAAATAAAGGTAAATTAATTAGAAAGACAACATAGCCAACGGGACTCACCGAATCAGATCCAAGGGTGGTGATGAGGTCAAAACAGACCATACAATTATCTGGGTGCCAGACTACAATGTCTTCCAGCTGAACTCCGCAGAGGGCGTGAGACCTACACACAGTATGGCCACAAGGCTGGTGAAGAACAGCCGCACAGGCCGTCGTCTGACAATGCACCATCTATAAAAAGAATAGTATATGAGAAACTGTAATTCTCTTAAGTAGGGGCGGGTCCGGAGGACCCGGGACTTAACATAAGTCTAACTTAAGACTAGAGCTTAACTGTAATACTCTTAAGTAGGGGCGGGACCGAAGGACCCGGGCCTAACATAAGTCTAACTTGAGACTAGAGTATAACTATCCATTCCGGTCGAGCCGGGATCATAAAGAAGGATGCAACAAAGAATTAAGACACATGGTGTCTGATTTCCCGGCGCGAGGTTAAGCCCCGGACCGGGAAGTAAAAGTACATCCATAAACTAATACATATAGGAACTCCGGGATAGTGATCTGTCATATATAATCATAGGAACTGTTATAAATTAAGAGTGGGGCGGAACCATAGATAAGAACCACAAACAGAACCCGGAGGGTTTCGTATAACATAATAAGTGTGATAGGTGAATATAAAATAGGGTGCACCGGGATCCTACTCTGTTGACCGGTGGCCAACCCGTCTAGACAGACGAAACCGCCGGGACACCCGGAGGACCAAGTCCATAAACACTGAACTACCCCCTCTAAAAGGAGGGAAGGCAACGGTCCCCTAGGGGAGGGGGGAGAGAAGCCTAGCCACCAACCTAGCGAGAGGGGGAGCTTGGGGGAGGATCACGTGATACGGAGTAGCAGGGCTACCAACTGACGATCCCCAAACACTACCAAAACAGATCATACGGAGTAATAAGCACAAATATTCATTATAAAAGTAATAGCGTTGAAAAATATATAAATATACACATAAAAATTTTGGGCAAGGCATGCAAAATGATGAATAAATCCCAAAGGACAACATCCTGATGGCTTAAATAATAAAATTCTGCCGCCCAGTAACGAAGGTCGGCAAGCCATCTACGATACGTAATATGATATCAGCCCTAAATATGAACCACAAGGGTTCTAAATGCTAAATAATGAATATCCACAATAAAACATATAAAAATTTAAACTAATAATAAAAATAATACACTTAGTAACACCGCGAGTGAAACTAAAAGCTCTCAAAACAGGAGTACCAACCGTAAACGGAATCGAGCAAGACCGAGATGATCGAAGAGAACAAACTCCTATAATTTAAATATTAAACGGTCTAGATTGCTCAAAACACAGCAAAACATAGCTTGGTACTTAACTTAGACGGTGTGTCCTGGGAAACCGGTGTAGAAGCCATAATCCACGAAAAAATAAGGCAAAAATACGAGAGCACAAACAAGCGGGTTACAACACAGGCGTGCTAAAAAGGAGTTGGGTTCTGAGTGGATGCAGAGTTAGTGGTGCCGAGTGAGGTTGAACGGCTCTCCTCTATTGGGATCTTTGTCGTGGATGAATCTAAATAGTGCGGGACCTCTGGATTATACGCCCAATTCTATACCGACACCAATAGGTGAGCGAGCTAGTTAACCTAGCGCTCCTTTACATTTTTTCTCTGGTATATTTAGCAGTAAATTACCTAAGAATAAGTGCTAATAGGAGCTTATTCACTGGCCGGCACAGGTTCAAGCCCAGAAATAATATTAAATATTGTTATTCATATTGAGAGATGGAGAAAAGTCTCCTCTTTCTTTGTTCCTGAGTTTGTAGCCAAAACTAAGATACTAGGTTTGGTTTGAGACCTTCTCCATCACCTCACTCAAGGAAGCACTTGACAATTCGGATAATTTACTTCTTTGCCCTGTGAGTGCATTAGAATGCTACCTGAAGCGTATTTAACCCTTGGACTGCAGCTGCAAATCTGTTCATCAGCAGAGGCATTTGTATCTCTCGCCAAGCCATCTCTTTTTGGCATCAAGAGATTATAAATAGGTCGCAAAACCAAGCGGCAGGAGAATTGGAAGAGCCTTTATATGTACATGCTTACAAAATTATAGGAGTGGGAGCAACACTAGATTTTAGGAAGAATCTGCCTGTGGGGCAAGTCTTGAAAGCAGGAATCTGGAATTGTTCTGTAATTGGAATAAAAACCAGCGCTATTTATAGGGGTATTACTTTTGGCGAAGCTGAAAGGATGAGCTATTAAAATTTAGTAAGGTTTATATACCCATCCCACTCGTTAGCGGGACGTAGCGGGGTAGCTTGGTACCCCTCCCACTCACACACCTGTGATTGCGCTCACTTTGCTTTTGGCTCGGATGGAGTGCGGTTGTCACCAATCTTCATCGGACTGCCATTAACTGTTTATTTTGCTTTTTCTTTCAATGTATGTCTGTGTGTGCTGTGTTTCTCCTACGGCCAATGCGGACTTGTAAGGGAACTGAAGGCTGCACCTGCGGGAAGTTTATGTTGGCTGTGGAAACGGATCCCCTCAGTCTTTGCCTCTTCTGCAGAGGACAGAGCTGCAATATAGATAATAAGTGTTGTGAGTGTCGGGAGTGGTTTTCTTCCCAGTGGGGAAGGTATGGCATAGACGAAAGAAGTCTAATAGGGATTTTTCTCCTCCGAAGGCCACTTCGAAGCAGAAAAAACCCAAGGCTTCTTCCTCCACCTCCCGACCTTCCCCCGCAGCTCTTACTCGGATGGCCTTCTCCGGGAGGCTGGCAAGTAGTAGCATAGACCAAATAACTCCTAGTCAACCTCGGTCCTCAAGAGACGGTGCTTCCTCCCATAGTGGGGTTACCCCGGCTCTCCCCCTAGTGAGGTTGTCTCTTTCTCCTCTTTTACAGCTGTGGCCATCATTGGGTTTGCCTGGTGATCCCTCCAAGGAGGCGTTGTTGCGATTTTTGCACTAAGGTGCCGATCGGAGAGCTCGTCTGCTGCCTTGCCAACTGCTCCTGCGACTGCGTCTGCTTCTCCGACTTCCGCCGCCGAGGTCTTTGCTCCTTCCCCTGACGAACATCCTTCGGGGGGAGAACAAAGTCCTAGGCATGTCTCTTCCATGAATGTTTCCCTTTCGTGTAAAAGGTCTCACAAAGAGACTCCTCTTCGGAGGCCTGCAGTCGATCAGCCTGCTGATACCACGCTCTTCCATCGTCGTGTCAGCAGCAGGCGACCTCGCCGTGTCCGTCCTCCACTTCACCTTAAGGGTGGTCCTGCTCCATTGGCTAAAAGACGCCTCTTCGCCTCTTCGCCTCTGTCTCCGAACTCGTCTCGTCACTCTCCGTCTCACCAGGCTCTTGCCCAATGCTCACCTACTCGACTGTCCTATCAACATCCAGCAGAGTGTGAATCTTTGCTCCTTCCCCTGACGAACATCCTTCGGGGGGAGAACAAAGTCCTAGGCATGTCTCTTCCATGAATGTTTCCCTTTCGAGTAAAAGGTCTCACAAAGAGACTCCTCTTCGGAGGCCTGCAGTCGATCAGCCTGCTGATACCACGCTCTTCCATCGTCGTGTCAGCAGCAGGCGACCTCGCCGTGTCCGTCCTCCACTTCACCTTAAGGGTGGTCCTGCTCCATTGGCTAAAAGACGCCTCTTCGCCTCTGTCTCCGAACTCGTCTCGTCACTCTCCGTCTCACCAGGCTCTTGCCCAATGCTCACCTACTCGACTGTCCTATCAACATCCAGCAGAGTGTGAATCGCAGAAGTCCACTCGGTCTGACTATCAGCTTGCTTCCTTCCAGGCAAGAGGAATGTGCTCGCTGACAGTCTGAGCAGAGCATTGCAGATAGTGGGTTCCAAATGGTTTGTGGATCATCTAGTAGCCAACAAAGTCCTGACTTTGTGGGGTTCTCTGACTGTGGATCTGTTCGCAACGGCCCTGAACTTCAGGCTCCTGCTGTACTGCTCCCCAGTCCCAGATCCAAAGGCTCTCTGGCAAGATACATTCCAACAACGATGGGACAACATCGACGTATACGTATTTCCACCATTCTATCTGATGAGAAGAGTACACAACAAGACCAGAATATCGGTCAATCTTTCGATCCCTCATAGCTCCGCTATGGCATCACGCTAAATGGTTCCTGGACTTTCTGCAACTCCTGATGTAGCTACCAAGAGAACTTCCTCTAAGACACAATCTACTTAGACAACCACCTGTCAATATCTATCACAAGACAGTAGCTTCGCTACATCTTCACATCTGGAGACTATCCAGCGTCTCACACAGAGAGGATTTTCGCAACAGGTTGTGAAAAGGATGTCTGGATACCTGCAAAAATTTTCAGCCTCAGTATACTAGGTGAAATTGAATGTCTTCTGTGTTTGATGTCGAGGAAGGGGTCTCAATCTACTTGATGCCACTATTCCATCAATAGCAGAGTTTCTCGCGAATTTGTGGGAAGAAATGCACCTTTCAGTTTCAGCGGTCAAAGGCTATCGCTTGGCCTTGAGTCTCACCCTTAAACTGAAAGGAATGGAGTTATCCTCATCACTGGAACTTTCCCTCCTCAAACGAAGTTATGAACTTACCTGTCCTCAGTTGGAAGTTAGACTCCTCCATGGAACAGGGTTCAAGTTCTTCGGTCTCTAAAGAGATCTCCGTATGAAACATTACGCCAGGTAACAGATCGCCACCTGACTACTCGCCTTGGCATCAGCCAAATGAGTCAGCGAACTTCATGTTCTCTTACGACATCGCCCATTCAAGGGGATGGTGAGAGGTAAGTTCCAGCTTCATCCCTGAGTTTGTTGCAAAGACTCAGAATCTAGGGGTTTCGGATCCTAGGTTCAAATCTTTCCGGATAACGAGTCTCCGCACTGTAAGTGATGACCCAGATCATCTGTTATTATGTCCATTAAGGTGTTTGAGGCACTTCCTCAAGAGAACAGCATGTGTTTGGCCCAGAGTATCCTCACTCTTCATAAGCAAGGGTAGAATCAAAAGGAGGGTCACGAAGAACACAATCTCTGCATGGATTCGCAAGGTCATTGACTTTGCCCTGAATCCCAACCCTCCTCCAGCACGTTGTCCCAGAGCTCATGATGTCAGGGGTGTTGCTACGTCTCTAGCCTTCAAAAAGAACTACTCTGTGACGCAGGTATTGCAAGTGGGTGTGTGGAAACGCCAAACGACGTTCACCTCCCACTACCTGTAAGACGTGACCCACAGGAACCTCGATACGTTTTCTATCAGTCCTGTGGTAGCTACGCAACAGCTGGTTCACTACCTCAAGCTCCTTATTGGACAAGTAGCAGGAGGTTGAGGGCTTTGGTTACCCGGGTTTTTGTCTGATTGAATGAAAAGGAATGTCTGGCTCTTTTCCTTTCTTCATGCTCCCCTCTCGAGGAAATCAGCATCCTGGAACCTCCGCACAAGCTGGCTTCAAACCTCTGCAGGTAAACCATTGCTCCCTTGTGTAACCTAGTATTGTTCCAATACTGTTGTCTCCCCATACCCTGGTGAGGTGGTATTTGGAATATCTCGGTCTTTTCAGTTATTTCCTACAAGACTCAGAATAAGATTTACCTGGACAGTCACATTGCTAGTTTATCACCACACACAATTTGGGTAGGCTGTTGACCATGCTTAACAGGTTTAGCAAGGTGTTAGGGTCTCCTTATTGTTGCATAAAACTCTGCACAGTAGGATGTACCCCGGGTAAGGCCAAAAAGCCAGATTGGCAAGGACGTCCACCCTCCTAATGGGTGAGTCACCCTTCTAAATAGAGTTTGTGTTCCAGTTACGGAGAAATGACAAATTCGAAGGTAATTTCTATTATTCCTAACAATACAAACTTTAGCTATTTACATATACTTGCCCACCAACCCTGTCCCCCTTGAAATCCTTTCTCCAAGCAAAGTGAGAGCAATCACTGCTGTGTGAGTGGGAGCGGTAGCAAGCTACCCCTCTACCCCTCCTAACTAACGGGATGGGTAGTTAACCCTCGCTAAATTTTAATGGCTCGTCCTTTCAGCTTCGCCAAAAGTAATACTGTATCCCTATATATAGCTAAGGTTTGTATCGTTAGGAAAAATACAAATTACCTCTGAATTTGTCGTATTCCAGACAACCTTCACAGGTCAATACCCAAGGGAATGGACACACAAGTCCTTTGATACGTTTTCTCTCGGACTTTTGATACCTGTTCAGCAGATTGTGTAGCATACCTAGCTGCCTTACAAGACAAGAACCATCTTGTCTAAGATAGCAGTTGTTTTTTTAGTTTAGGATAAGAGTAAGAATATCTGGCATTTCTCCTATTTTCTTTCCCCTTCCTTAAGCTGCAGCAGTCTAGCTGTACAGTAATATCGATGGATCAGATTTTGATCCAGGTAAGATAACATATTGAGCAATATTCTATATACAGTAGGTAGTTTAAAATAGAAGTGCATACTGTAACTCTTCCCTCCTCCTTGCGAGAGGGAGGGTACATCATACGTCAGACTTACTGGGTATAATTTTGTAGCTGTGTCGTACGTACAGCGCAACTCTTATTGAAATGTGTTCATACACTGACACAAAACTTATACAGTACTTTGTTAGAAAACAAGTAAAAGCAATATTAGGCAGTACAGTGGGTTTCTCGGTGTTTTAGTCAACTGTTCGTGGGTGATGGCCAGTAGGTTATGAGTTGACCCACCCTAGGCCATGGAGTATTTGTGGATTCTCACTTTTCAATCCTGTCTCTGTTACCTAACCCTTACGAATATCAAGGATTGACTGTACATTTTAGATGTATCCCACATTGTGGATATAAAGTAGGTTCCTCCCTGACCATCTGTCTACCTACAGAAATCCAACCTGAAAACTTATTAGGTCAAGAGGAGGTGGATTGGAATCAGCACTAGTGCACTTGTTAGGTCTGAGTGATCTGATATCCTGGGATTTTAGACTACCAGTTTGGTCATAGGAACCTCTTCCCTCTTAAGGCCAAGTCTTCTATTCGTAGGAACAAATCACAAATATTAGAAATTATTTGTATTTTGCCTAGATGTACAGACCTGAGTCCTTTTGAGTTAAGAAACTTCCTACCTCATCCACCCTGTAAGTCCTAGGTGAAGGTCAAATTGGCTACTCAGTGAGCTAGAAGGTTGCTGAGGTTTCCCTGCCACCATCCAGTAACTAATGACACCTTTCTATAGAATTTTAACCACCAAGTTTCCAAGTTCACTGAAATCATATGCTTATTGAAGGACTCGGGTTTATTTACAATGGTTAGAGAAAAATAAATATACTGTATTTTGAAAGATTTGTGACATAATATTCTTTATTTGCATTTTTTGTTACTAACCTGTAGTAGCTATCATGACATTATTTCTTAAACTTATTAAGATTTCAGATTTTGATACAGTATACAGTACTTTATATCAAGAAATTTTCAAGTTACAGATTTTAATTTTGAATCAACACATATTTTGCTAACAGGATAAACTTTCAATTTTCAATATTTAACTTAGCCGGTGATTATATAGCTGCAACTCTGTTGCTCGACAGACAACTCTACGGAAAAACTCGCCAGCGATCGCTACACAGGTTGCGGGTGTGCCCAACAGCGCCATCTGTCGACCAGATACCCAGCTCTCAATGTAAACAAAGACTCAATTTTCTCTCTGTCGAGGTGTCGACAACACGTACTTTACTCGGTGTTGCTAAACTGGAGTTTTTCACATCTAATTGGTGAAGTACTATATTCTAGTTTTGAGCTTTCGCTGTGCAGGGTTTTTCTTCACACAAATCCTTGAACTCTTTTTGATAACGGATTCTTTGTTGATGACTTTTTGATCGTTTTTTGGAATTTCCCTTGACCAATTCAAAATGGCTGACCCTTCACAAGTCCCCAAATTTAGGAAATGCAATGCTAGGGACTGTTCTAGGCGTCTTCCGAAGGCTTCTATCGACCCTCACACTGTTTGTTCCAATTGTCGGGATAAAACCCGTCAATTGGAAGATCGGTGTGAGGAGTGCGTTGGCCTTTCGGAATTCGATTTTATCGAATTTCAAAAGTACACACGTAGGCTAGAGAGAGATAGAGTTAGGAGAAGTTCTTCTCGTTCTATTGATATATCCTCTCCTCATGCCCCACAACCTATTCCTTCCCCTGTAGTGGTTGCTCCTAACCCCCCTCCTGGCGCTCAGGAACCATCGATGGCTGATATGATGCGTGCCATCCAGGCTCTGGGTGAGAGAGTTGAGTCCCTTGCTAGTGACCGTAATCAGCTCATGGCGGATGTGAAGGAGCTTAAGTGCCAAAGTGCAGTGGGAAGTGCTAAAGTGCCAAGTGATAGTGTTGTGGACAGTGTTGTGCTAAGGGTTCGTCTGTTCGTGCCTGTCGTCCTCCTAGTCCGGGACCTCTTGCAAGCTCCCAAGTCCAGGGGAGAAGCAATGTCGTACGACGCATGGGTTCGAGAGACTTTAATCAGCGAACAGACGTTCCCTCCGTGTTATCGGGCGTATCTACCCAAGATCGCTCCTACCTAACTAAGACGAGAGAGCCCATTTTTACCTCGTCTTCTGAAGGTGTTTCTCGCAAGAAACTTTGGACCAAGGTCTCGCGACCGTTAAAACGTACAGTGAACCCTCGCTACTTCGCGGTTCGACCATCGCGGATTCACCACTTCGCGGATTTTTTCCATAACCCATATATATACAGTAATATATATATATATATATATATATATATATATATATATATAATGTATGCATGTATTTATGTATATATGTAGGTATGTATATGTGTATACATATATATATATATATATATATATATATATATACACACACACACACACACATATATATATATATATATATATATATATATATATATATATAAAGTAGGAAGATGTGATGTAGTTCTAAGGGAAAAGTATGGGAAATATGTCTGGGTAATAAGCAAAGCTCTACCTCCAGTTTGTTTCTACATTATGATCAGAGATAAATGTAAACAAAACATTGGTTGCCATTTTTTATCGTGCTTTTTAGCATGTTTAGGAAATGCATGATATAAAATCACATTTAATATTTGTGCCTGTTTTAGTTTAGGGTACTGTAGTACATGCATTAAGTGTTCTGTACATTAAAGGGTAGTTTGTTAACAGTACTATGTACAAGGGAAGGTTTTAAAAGTCTGAATATACATGTTGAATAAATAGGTAAATATGGTGTCACTACTTCGCGGATTTTCACCTATCGCGGCCGCGACTGGAACCTATCTACCGCGATAAACGAGGGTTCACTGTAAATCGGTCCCTTCAGCACAAGTCCAACGGCCCGGTTGTAGCCACTGGGTCAGTTCGGACTCGTTGCCGTCATCCGATGACTGCTCACCGCCTAAGAGAGGCAAAGCGGTACCGCTTCAGACAGTAACACCGTCTGTCGCCGCACCTGCTCCCGTAGACCCTAAGTGGTCTCTACTGCAAGACATGCAGTCTAAACTTACGTCTCTGATGCAGGACTTTCGTGCGGAGAAGGTTGCTGCCGTACCAGCTAGTGCAGTACCTAGCCTACAACCCTCCACGCGATCGGTTGTGCGTCCTGTGGACGCTGAGGTAACCTTCTCACGCACACCAGTTGAGAGAGTTCCTCCACCCATGCGTTCCAGTGTGATCTGCCAGCCGCATGTTGACGTTAAGCGACGCACGGAGGTTGCCGTTGACGTTCTGGATGTTCAACAACCGTCAGAGTTGCTTTGTTTTGACGCGGTGCGTCAACCTCCGCAACCCAGTGTGGTTTCCACTGCGCACCCACATCAGTCTAGACAGTCTGGAGTAGACGCTGTGCGTCCCCGCGCTACCATGGTTGTTGCCAGCTCACAGACTGGGCAGCAGTTCCATGACGTTGCGTCCGGCTCAGTCACGCATGCACCAGTGCGACCGGACTCAGCGAACCAGCCGTTACCCACTCCGTTGCCGTTTCCTCATCAGTTGTCGGATGAGGAACTTTCTGATGATGATGTTGCTGCACATATAGATGAACCACAATCAGAATTGGACGAGCCTAAGTCTACTCAACCCTCTTTGGACTTTAGAAAAGTTTTGGCCATTTTCAAAGAGCTGTTTCCTGACCAGTTTGTTTCTGTGGCTCCTCGTTCTCCGCCTTCAGAGTTTGTTTTAGGCATGCCGTCTACCACTCCTGCCTTTACTAGACTCGTCCTCGCACGCTCGTCCAAGAGAGCTTTGCGGGTGATAGGAGAATGGTTGCAGTCCAAGAAGAGTTTAGGGAAGACAGCCTTTGCTTTTCCCCCTGCTAGACTCTCTTCTAGATCGAGCGTCTGGTATGCCATGGGAGAAGTTCTCGGCTTGGGAGTTCCTGCCTCTGCCCAGGGCGACTTCTCAAGTCTTGTAGACTCTTCCCGCCGCCTTGCCATGAGACGCTCAAAGATATGTTGGTCATCTTCGGACTTGGACCACCTTTTGAAAGGAATCTTCAGGGCCTTCGAATTTTTTAACTTCTTAGACTGGTGTCTAGGAGCCCTAAGCAGGAAGATCTCTTCGACAGATAAAGAGACTTCCTTGCTCATTATGTCCTGCATGGACAAGGCCGTACGTGATGGGTCTAATGAGCTTGCTGCATCATTTGTGTCCGGAGTCCTAAAAAAGCGAGAAAATCTCTGCTCATTCCTTTCTGCTGGAGTTACACCGTGCCAGAGATCTGAGCTTCTCTTTGCTCCTCTTTCCAAGTGCCTTTTTCCAGAAGTCCTGATTAAGGAAATAGCCGCTTCGTTAGTGCAGAAGGACACTCACGATCTTGTTGCGTCCTCAGCTCGCAAAGCTCCCCCTTTGCCTACCTTGTCAGGTAGACCAAGGATGGACACTCCAGCGTCTCGTTTTATTCCGCCCTTTCGTGGCAGAGCCTCCAGCAGAGGAGGTGCTCGTGCCGAAGGGAAACGAGGGAAGAAGAAAGGATCCAAGTCCTATAAGGGCAGAGTCTGACTGCCCGCATCTTCAGACAGCAGTGGGAGCCAGACTCAAGAACTTCTGGGAGAAGAGAGGCGCAGATGCACAATCTGTGAAGTTACTCAGAGAGGGGTACAAGATCCCTTTTGTACGGAAACCCCCTCTAGCAACGTCTCCCATCGATCTCTCTCCCAGGTACAGAGAGGAAGACAAGAGACGAGCCTTGAAACGGGAAGTGTCTCTTTTACTAGAGAAGGGAGCGGTGGTCAAAGTCTTGGACCTTCAATCTCCGGGATTCTACAACCGCCTCTTCTTGGTTTCAAAGAAGACAGGAGGGTGGAGGCCGGTGCTAGACGTCAGTGCTCTGAATGTCTTTGTCACAAAGCAGACGTTCTCCATGGAGACCACAAAGTCAGTCTTAGCAGCGGTCAGAAGGGAAGACTGGATGGTCTCATTGGACCTAAGGGACGCCTACTTCCACGTCCCCATCCACCCGGACTCCCAACCTTTTCTGAGATTCGTTTTCGAAAAGGTGGTCTACCAGTTTCAGGCCCTGTGCTTTGGCCTAAGCACAGCTCCTCTTGTGTTTACGAGGCTGATGAGGAATGTAGCCAAATTCCTCCATTTATCGGACATCCGAGCCTCCCTTTATTTGGACGACTGGCTTCTCAGAGCCTCTTCCAGTCGTCGCTGTCTGAAGGATCTAAAGTGGACTCTAGATCTGACCAAGGAATTGGGTCTCCTTGTCAATATGGAAAAGTCGCAACTGGTCCCATCCCAAACTATTGTGTATTTAGGGATGGAGATTCACAGTCTAGCTTTTCGGACATTTCCGTCGGCCCCCAGAATAAGCCAAGCCCAGTTATGCATCCAGAACATGCTGAAGAAGGAACACTGCTCAGTCAGGCAGTGGATGAGTCTGGTAGGGACGCTATCATCCCTGGAACAATTTGTGTCATTAGGAAGACTACACCTCCGTCCTCTTCAATACCATCTAGCTTTTCACTGGAAAAAGGACAAGACGCTAGAAGCGGTCTCGATCCCCATTTCCGAAAAGATGAAGTCTTGTCTGACTTGGTGGAAGGACAGTATCAACCTAAGAGAGGGTCTTCCCCGGGCTGTTCAGACTCCCAACCACGTTCTCTTCTCGGACGCATCGGACGTGGGCTGGGGCGCGACATTAGACGGTCGGGAATGTTCAGGACTGTGGAACTCGAGTCAAAGGATCATGCATATCAACTGCAAGGAGCTGCTGGCAGTACATCTGGCCTTGAAAAGCTTCAGGTCTCTCCTTCGAGGCAAAGTGGTGGAAGTGAACTCGGACAACACCACTGCCTTGGCGTACATCTCCAAGCAAGGAGGGACCCACTCACTGACGTTGTACGAGATCGCAAGGGACCTGCTCATCTGGTCAAAAGGTCAAGACATAACACTAGTAACGAGGTTCATCCAAGGCAACTTGAATGTCATGGCAGATTGTCTCAGTCGGAAAGGGCAAGTAATTCCAACAGAATGGACCCTCCACAAGGATGTATGCAAGAGACTTTGGGCCACTTGGGGCCAACCAACCATAGATCTCTTTGCAACCTCGCTGACCAAGAGGCTCCCAATATATTGCTCACCAGTCCCAGACCCAGCAGCAATACATATAGATGCCTTTCTCCTAGATTGGTCACATCTAGATCTATACGCATTCCCACCGTTCAAGATTGTCAACAAGGTACTGCAGAAGTTCGCCTCTCACGAAGGAACAAGGTTGACGTTAGTTGCTCCCCTCTGGCCCGCGAGAGAATGGTTCACCGAGGTACTTCGATGGCTAGTAGACGTTCCCAGAAGTCTTCCTCTAAGGGTGGACCTTCTACGTCAGCCACACGTAAAGAAGGTACACCAAAGCCTCCACGCTCTTCGTCTGACTGCCTTCAGACTATCGAAAGACTCTCGAGACCTAGAGGCTTTTCGAAGGAGGCAGCCAGTGCGATTGCTAGAGCAAGGAGAGCATCCACCCTTAGAGTCTACCAATCGAAGTGGGAAGTCTTCCGAAACTGGTGCAAGTCAGTCTCTGTATCCTCGACCAGTACCTCTGTAGCTCAAATAGCTGACTTTCTCTTATACCTGAGAAAAGGACGATCCCTTTCAGCTCCCACTATCAAGGGCTACAGGAGCATGTTGGCATCGGTCTTCCGGCATAGAGGCTTAGATCTTTCCAACAATAAAGATCTTCAGGACCTCCTTAAGTCTTTTGAGACCACGAAGGAGCGTCGTTTGGTTACACCTGGTTGGAATTTAGACGTGGTACTAAGATTCCTCATGTCAGACAGGTTTGAGCCGCTACAATCAGCCTCCCTGAAAGATCTCACTTTAAAGACACTTTTCCTGGTATGCTTAGCCACAGCTAAAAGAGTCAGTGAGATTCATGCCTTCAGCAAGAACATCGGATTTTCGTCAGAAAAAGCTACATGTTCGCTACAACTTGGTTTTCTAGCCAAAAATGAGCTGCCTTCTCGACCTTGGCCGAAATCGTTCGATATTCCCAGCTTATCGAATATTGTAGGCAATGAACTAGAAAGAGTCTTATGCCCTGTGAGAGCTCTTAAGTTCTATTTAAAGCGAACTAAACCTTTACGAGGCCAATCTGAGGCTTTATGGTGTTCAGTTAAGAAACCATCTTTGCCTATGTCAAAGAATGCTTTATCCTACTTTATCAGACTGTTAATACGAGAAGCTCATTCACATCTGAGTGAGGAAGACCAAGCATTGCTTAAGGTGAGGACACACGAAGTTAGAGCTGTCGCAACTTCCGTGGCCTTTAAGCAAAATAGATCTCTGCGAAGTATAATGGACGCAACCTATTGGAGAAGCAAGTCAGTGTTTGCGTCTTTTTATCTAAAGGATGTCCAGTCTCTTTACGAGGACTGCTACACACTGGGACCATTCGTAGCAGCGAGTGCAGTAGTGGGTGAGGGCTCAACCACTACAATTCCCTAATTCCATACCCTTTTAATCTTTCTCTTGAAATGTTTTTATTGTTGTTTTTTTGGGTTGTCCGGAAGGCTAAGAAGCCTTTCGCATCCTGGTTGATTTGGCGGGTGGTCAAAGTCATTTCTTGAGAGCGCCTAGATTAGGGGTTTGTTGAGGTCCTGTTGTATGGGTTGCAACCCTTGATACTTCAGATCCTAGGGGTCGATCAGCATCCTAAGAGGATCGCGAGGCTCCGTAAGGAAGACGTACTTAAAAAAGGCAGAGTAATTGTTCAAGTCGACTTCCTTACCAGGTACCTATTTATTTTGTTTTTGTTATTTTGATAACTTCTAAAATGAAATAAAAAACTCTTAGCTCATAAAAGTGTAAACATATATTACTGGTCTTTACCCACCATCCTGGGTGTGAATCACCTATATAATCACCGGCTAAGTTAAATATTGAAAAATGTTATTTTGATTATAAAATAAATTTTTGAATATACTTACCCGGTGATTATAAATTAAATGACCCTCCCTTCCTCCCCAATAGAGACGCAGTGGGACGAGGAGAAAATTGAGTCTTTGTTTACATTGAGAGCTGGGTATCTGGTCGACAGATGGCGATGTTGGGCACACCCGCAACCTGTGTAGCGATCGCTGGCGAGTTTTTCCGTAGAGTTGTCTGTCGAGCAACAGAGTTGCAGCTATATAATCACCAGGTAAGTATATTCAAAAATTTATTTTATAATCAAAATAACATGTTACAGATTTTAATAACACATTTTGCTAAACAGGATAACAAAGCCAGAGGATAGGATAGCACTACCTGGTCCTTGCAACATAATGGTAGAAGATGGAACATTAACACAAGAACAGTTTCTCCAACGGTAAGTAGTTCATATACTTCCTTTATTAAAGAAACTAGATGGTAAGGGGGATCGTTAGCTGGTTTGTTTTTTATACAGTGCAATATTTTATATGAATAGTCTATTAACTTTCATTGATCTAATACTGTTTATAGTTCTTTATTTGGATAACCTCGCTGCTTTAAGCAAAAGTTCATAATTTTGTAGACTCAGGATATTTACGTGTCCAGTTTCTGGAGATACCCTACTTGAAAATTTTGCTTTATAGTACAACACATTAGGTGTTTTGAAAGTATTATACAAGTATGTTAGATTTGTTTATATACAAATGAAAATTAATCTCCCGGGAGACTGAGAAGAACACATTTTAAAGTGTAATTAACTGTTAAAGGGTTGCCAGCAGTGGTCTCTTGCATTATGAGTGTGCTTTGACATTGTTTTATGGGATTGTGATCTTGAATTAATTGCTGATATGGAATTTTATTGGAAAGACGAAGTGCACCCTGTTAAATCACTAAGATTGGAAGCTATTTTCTTTATCTAGTACATAACCTAGTTATACTGTAATTGATGATGTAGTGAGTTGTCTCTATGAGTATTGTATGCCTATCAAGAGTTCACTCAAGTTTCACTAAGAAACCTTCCACACTAATTTCTTGCAATGACTGCATTGCTTCCAGTAGTGGGCATTAAAGACTGGGTAATTTCATGCAAATATTTCCTGCAGGGGTTACTGTACTCTCTTATTGCTAAATTGTTCTGTCAGTAAATATAAAACAAAGCTATTTATAGGGGAATATTGCTTTCAGCAAAACTGAAAGACGAGCTATTAGATTTTTAGCGATGGTTAACCACCTACCCGCTAGTTAGCAGGGGTAGGTGTTGGGGTTGGGGGAGAGGAGCCATGCCGCTCACTCATACACCTTGGTTGAGAATCCACTTTTTTTTTGCCTCGGGCAGAGATCGGACGATAACGCTCTTCCCCCTCACCAATTATTGACTGGACATTACTAACTACAGGTAATAAAATTTTTGCTTTTTCTTTTCTGTGTATGTGTGCTCTCTTCTTGGCTACCTTCATGAGGACCTGCCCAAGACCTGAGGGACTTTCGTGTCACGCGCTGATGCGGATCTGCATCTGTTGTGCCCTGCATGCTGGGGGTGGCGTTGTGACCAGGACAACACCTGCCCTGAAAGCCAGGAGTGGTCTTCCTCCCCCTAGGAGAAGTATGGGCAACGGCGTAAGAAGTCCAAGAGGGATTCTTCGCCTTTGGAGTCTTCCTCGAATTTGAAGAAAACAAGGCTGCTTCTTCCACCCCATGACCTCCCCCCAAAACTCCCGTTCGGTCGGTTTCCCTCACCGAATCATCAAATAGGAGCATAGACCAATTAACTCCAGGTCAACCACAGTTCTCGAGGGATGGTGCTGCTTCCCCTAGCGAAGCGGCCTCTCCCCACCCCCCCAAGTGAGACCTGTTCCTTTTCTGATGTTTTAGGTGTGGCTGTCCCTTGGTTTGACTGCCCTCCCTTTGAAGAAGGTGCTTTTTGACCTCCTTTAACTTGGTGGAGAGAGGAAGCAAACACCGATTTCTTCGGAGGTGGATCCCTTATCGTTACTGAATGTAGACTTGGATGATCCTAAGGTGTCGTCTTCTTTGTCTGCTGACGATTCCTGCCCTGCCTCTTTCACCACTGCTGTCACTGTTGCCAAAGACTGTGCTTCCCCCCTTGCTGAGCCGACAAAGTCCGAGGCAGGTCTCTCCTGCATGTGGGCATCTCTCTCGTCTTAGAGTGAGATCCCCCCTAGAAATTCCGATCTGGAGGTGTTTCAGAGATCTTCTTGCTGAACAGTCTTCCCCCTCGAAAGATCTTTACTGTCCTCGTCGAGCTCGCAGAGTGCGTGATCCTCCCTGTCGCTTCAGATGCTCTTCTTCCCCTCTGGCTTTGTGGGGTTCCCTTAATGTGGACCTATTCATGATGTCCCTAAGTTTCAGGCTTCCGTTTTACTGCTCCCCAGTCCCGAATCCCCAGGATCTCTGGCAAGATGCATTCCAACAGCGGTGGGACAACATTGACGTTTACGCCTTTCCCTTGTTCTGTCTGATGACAAGAGTACAGTACTCAACAAGACCAAAACATCCGTCAATCTTTCAATGTCTCATAGCTCTGCTATGGTATCACGCAGAGTGGTTCCCGGACTTTCTTTAGCTCATAACAGAGCTCCGAAGAGAACCCCCTCTACTACACGATCTACTCGAACAACCACATGCGAACATCTTCCACAAAGTCGTAGCCTTGTTACGACTTCACGCCTTAGAGACTATCCAGCGCCTCCTCACTCAGAGAGAACTTTCGCAACAAGTTGTGAAGCAGATGGCTGGACACCTGTGATGCTCATCTGCTTAAGTGTACCAGGCTAAGGGGACGGTCTTTTGTAGTTGGTGTTGTGGAAGGGGTATCTCTCCCCTCAATGCCACTATCCCAGCAATAGCAGAGTTCCTTGTGCACCTACGGAAGGTAGTACTCCTCTCAGTTTCGGCAGTAAAAGGTTACCGCTCAGCCTTGAGTCTTGCCTTTAAGCTGAAAAGATTTAGGTATTTCCTCTTCTCTAAAAATTTCTCTTCTCATACGAAGTTATGAGCTTACCTGTCCCTAGTCGTAAGTGAGCTCTACTACTTGGAACGTGGTTTGGGTTCTGGAGTCTCTGAAGGGTCCCCCATACGAACCATTACGCCAAGCAACAGATTGCCACATCACTCTGAAGACGGTGTTCCTACTTGCTTTGGCTTTGGCCAAAACAGTTTGTGAACTTCAGGGTTTCGTATGACATCGCCCATTCTAGGGAATGGGGAGAGGTAATCTTCGGCTTTGTCCCTGAGTTTATTGCAAAGATTCAAAATATGGGGGTAGCGGATTCCTTTTGGATAAAAAGTCTCCATTCTGTAACTGGTGATCCAAATCAGCTGTTACCATGCCCTGTTAGAAGTTTGAGGTACTATCTCAAAAGGACATCCGCAGCTTGCCCCCGAGTGCAGCACTCTTCGTCAGCACGGGGAAGGTCAAGAGGAGGATCACGAAGAACACCATCTCTGCTTGAATTCATAAGGTCATTGACCTGGCCCTGAATCCCAATCTTCCTCCGTCCTGTCGACCCAGAGCTCATGACATCAGGGGCATTGCAGCATTCTTGGCGTTCATATGAAACTACTCTGTGGCGTAGGTACTACAAGAGGGCGTGTGGAAGTGTCAGATGACCTTCACTGCCTATGCTTGCAAGACGTAACCCATAGGAACATGGAAACGTTTTCCATTGGTCGTGTGGTGGCTGCACAACAACTGGTTTTACACCAAGTTCTTTGATGGACAAGGTTACCCGGGATTAGTCTGAATCAACGATTAAGAATGATTGGCTTCTTCTTTTCTTCATCTTCCCTTCTCTTGGGTAATCAGCATCCAGGGTCCTCTGCAAAGCTTACCTCAACTACTTACAGGTAAACCATTGTTCCCTTGTGTAACCTGGTATTGTTCCAATACTTATGTCCCCATACCTTAACGAGGGGGGGGGTGGTTATGTCTTGGTAACCACTGAAGAAGACTCTTATGACTTGGAAGAACTATTATCTAGATTGTCACATTGCTAATATCATGAGCACACAGCTTGTGTTGGCCGCGGACCATGCATAGCATGGTTTTAGCGAGGTGTAGTGTTTTTACCAATTATGTGCAAAACGTAAAGGGGAAAACCCCAGGTCAAAGCCAAATAAGCCAGTTGGCAAGGACTTCACCCTCCTAAAGGGTAAGTCATCCCCTATAAATAGTGTGGGTTTATATTTAGTGACAGAACAAATGACAAATTTGGAAGTAATTTGTATTTTTCCTAATGATACAAACCTGGAGCTATTTGTACAGATCGGCCCGCCAGCGCCAGTCCCCCTTGAATTCCTACCTACAAGCAAAGTGGGTTCTCAACCCAGGTGTGTAAGTGAGCAGGGTAGCTACTACTCCCCCCCCCTTGCTAACTAGCAGGTGGGTGGTTAACCCTTGCAAAAATTCTAATGGCTCATCTTTCAGCTTCACTGAAAGTAATATCCCATATAGATAGCTACAGGTTTGTATCATTAGAAAAATACAAATTACTTTTTTAAGGTATTCATTTATTGTATTGTAATAAAACTAGGCAAGACAATATTAGGAGAACTTCTGTTCAGTAGTAGGGTAGTGTAGACAAGTATGGAGATATGAAGTCATTTGATTATACATCTGAGTAAAAATTTTTAAAGTGAAAGCAGAATTTATTCAGTGAAGTATAGGAACTTCAATTTTTTTGTAAGTACAAAATTTTGTAAAAGAAGAAGAGTGTTGATGTATTTTATTCAAGGTCTCTCTGATTATAGAGACATGGAACATTGGATTATTAAACTTATGTTAATGTGTTTCCCAAAACTAATGAAAAAAAAAAGAATTCTACAAGTTTTTGGTATGGGTGTTATGTTTTGGGAATCATCATTGCAGCTTACAGTAGTTGTAAGAAATTTCACCAGATTGTAGGACGTTTGTATTATATAGTACTCTATTGATTTTTTACTCTACTTGAAGAGACAGTGAAAGATGGAAATGGAAGGATGTTAAAAGGAGAGGAGGCAAGGAAAAGGTGGGCGGAATATTTTGAAAGTTTGCTGAATGTTGAGGTTAATAGGGAGGCAGATATAATTGCTGTTCCAGGTGTTGAGGGGCCAGTGATGGGAGATGAGAATGAGAGATTACAATAGAGGAAGTGAGGAGAGCACTAGATGAAACGAGAGTAGGAAAAGCATCTGGTATGGATGGTGTGAAAGCTGAGATGTTGAAGGAAGGGGGTGTGACTGTACTTGAATGGTTGGTGAGATTGTTTAATATGTGTTTTGTTTTGTCAATGGTACCAGTAGATTGGGTTTGTGCGTGTATTGTACCACTATATAAGGGTAAGGGAGATGTGCATGAGTGTTGTAATTCAAGAGGTATTAGTTTGTTGAGTGTAGTTGGAAAAGTGTATGGTAGAGTAATGATTAATAGGATTAAGGATAAAACAGAGAATGCAATCTTGGAAGTACAGGGTGGTTTTAGAAGAGGTAGGGGTTGTATGAATCAGATTTTTACAGTTAGGCAGATACGCGAGAAATATTTAGCAAAAGGTAAGGAGGTGTATGTTGCGTTTATGGATCTGGAGAAAGCATATGATAGAGTTGATAGGGAAGCAATGTGGAATGTGATGAGGTTATATGGAGTTGGTGGAAGGTTGTTGCAAGCAGTGAAAAGTTTCTACAAAGGTAGTAAAGCATGTGTTAGAATAGGAAATTAAGTGAGCGATTGGTTTCCGGTGAGAGTGGGGCTGAGACAGGGATGTGTGATGTCGCCGTAGTTGTTTAACTTGTATGTTGATGGAGTGGTAAGAGAGGTGAATGCTCGAGTGCTTGGACGAGGATTAAAACTGGTAGGCGAGAATGATCATGAATGGGAGGTAAATCAGTTGTTGTTTGCGGATGATACTGTACTGGTTACAGACACAGAAGAGAAGCTTGACCGACTAGTGACAGAATTTGGAAGGGTGTGTGAGAGAAGGAAGTTGAGAGTTAATGTGGGTAAGAGTAAGGTTATGAGATGTACGAGAAGGGAAGGTGGTGCAAGGTTGAATGTCATGTTGAATGGAGAGTTACTTGAGGAGGTGGATCAGTTTAAGCACTTGGGGTCTGTTGTTGCAGCAAATGGTGGAGTGGAAGCAGATGTACGTCAGAGAGTGAATGAAGGTTGCAAAGTGTTGGGGGCAGTTAAGGGAGTAGTAAAAAATATAGGGTTGGGCATGAATGTAAAGAGAGTTCTATATGAGAAAGTGATTGTACCAACTGTGATGTATGGATCGGAGTTGTGGGGAATGAAAGTGATGGAGAGACAGAAATTGAATGTGTTTCAGATGAAGTGTCTAAGGAGTATGGCTGGTGTATCTCGAGTAGATAGGGTTAGGAACGAAGTGGTGAGGGTGAGAACGGGTGTAAGAAATGAGTTAGCGGCTAGAGTGGATATGAATGTGTTGAGGTGGTTTGGTTAGCGGCTAAAGTGGATATGAATGTGTTGAGGTGGTTTGGCCATGTTGAGAGAATGGAAAATGGCTGTCTGCTAAAGAAGGTGATGAATGCAAGAGTTGATGGGAGTAGTACAAGAGGAAGGCCAAGGTTTGGGTGGATGGATGGTGTGAAGAAAGCTCTGGGTGATAGGAGGATAGATGTGAGAGAGGTAAGAGAGCGTGCTAGAAATAGGAATGAATGGCGAGCGATTGTGACGCAGTTCCGGTAGGCCCTGCTGCTTCCTCCGGTGCCTTAGATGACCGCGGAGGTAGCAGCAGTAGGGGATTCAGCATTATGAAGCTTCATCTGTGGTGGATAATGTGGGAGGGTGGGCTGTGGCACCCTAGCAGTACCAGCTGAACTCGGCTGAGTCCCTGGTTAGGCTGGAGGAACGTAGAGAGTAGAGGTCCCCTTTTTGTTTTGTTTCTTTGTTGATGTTGGTTACCCCCCAAAATTTGGGGAAGTTCCTTAGGTATATGTATGTATGTATGTATATTTTTGTTATTACAGTATATATTTTTTCTGGCTTATATACAAGCCCTTACGCTCTTTACAGCGGAGATATATTTAGGTAATAGCTGAAACTAGCTGTTTAGCTTTTTGATAGGTGTAATTACCATCCACTAGTCACTAGTCAGTTGAGTGGGGGAAAGATCGTTGACCAGCCACCCAGCTCACACCTGCACTAGTAACAGACCATCACTTTCTATTTTGGCTCGATGGAGTACAAACGTTGTCTTACACCCCATTAAAAAACCTGGTCTAAAATCTAAAATCTTTCATTACTTTTTGTTTTACAAGTTGGCCGGGCCTTGAGGATTGAAACCATGCGGGATTGTCCCAGCATCGAAAGGCTTGGGAGAATAATCTTTACAGTCTATGTCTTGCGTGTAGAGGTCATTCCTGCACGCAGGAGTCTTCGTGCAATGAGTGTAGGGAGTGGTTGCCCTCTCAGTGGATGAGGTTTAGTAGGCATTGGAAGAAGGCTAAGAGAGATTCTTCCCTGTCAGGTTCATCCTCGTAAAGAAAGAAACCTCACCATCGGACTTCGTCGGCTCGACCTCGCCATTATGACTTTTCTCATTTAACTTCCTTTGGAAGTCAGTCTTGTACAAGTGGCACTCTTCTAACTCCGGGACAACCCTGTGCTCTGGGTCCTCCTTTTCTTTCCCTAGCAAAGCATTGCCCTCCTCCGTTGTAGGGGAGTTGCTTTCCGCTGACGCAGCTGTGGTCTTCCTTGGGGCTCACAGTCTCCATGTAAGGAAAGTCTTCTTTGGGTCTTGCAGTTGGATATTCAGCGGGAGCATATAATATCCCCATAGGGTTGATTTCCATGGTCCCCCTCGAGACTGTAGGTGTTGCACCGAAGAGTCTCTTGTGTGCCTGACTGTCTCGACCTCAACTTCTGCTCACCCTAACGTTCATTCTGCTTTGGCGGGCAAGCGTAAGCAGTTACTGACAAGCACTCCTTGGAGTTACTTGTCGGGGGATCCCTCCAGGGTGAAACCTGGGACTACCTTCAGTTATGTTCCAAGGACAGTTCACAATGTGGATCTTCTGTCTGGGATCGCTCAGCCACGGGGGAAGGAGAGTGAGCTGTCCTGTGGTCTGCCTCCAGGTGCTGGGCAACTTCCGAGGAAACGTTACCTTCCACCGGCCACTGTTCAGCAACCTTCTTGCTTGCAGGAAGAGCTGCTGACAGCAGCCACAGGTGTTGATCAATCTTTGCCTTTGCCTGAGTGGTCTCCCCCCGGGAATTCCCCCAAAAGGTATTGGACTCATCCATGCCCCACTCTAGCTCCTCAGAGTGCAGTTATTTGAAGCGGGGTGATAATGGAGTCAGTTATTGATTACGATCCCTTATCGTTGTTGTGTCCATAGGACACATCATAGTGCTTGCTGCTTTGCAAGGCCAAGCTCTCAGGAGCTTGTGGCTATGGTTTCTACCTGCTTTACTGCCTGTGCGCAAGCGTATGCTATCTCATAGTCCAGGAGGAGGATAGACAGAATGTTTGCACACACATTTCTTAATAATGCCCATACATTCGTACTTTATATCTGAAATGATACACAGTAGATTCTTCAGTGATTGCCTACCAGTTCTCTGGTAGAAACTTAGCTTGACACCTGCAACATCTTCATGCTCATGTAGTTAGGAGGTTGACAAGAGCCATGACTTTCACACCTCTACAGGACCAAAGTACTGTACATTGATATTTCCCTGGTTTGTTAACCAGCCAGATTGGTTATAGGAGACTTATGCCTTCTTAAGGATAGGTTTTCAATTAAAGGTTGATGGTTGCAGTACTGTACTTGTAGGAGCAAATCACAAATTTTAAAGTAATTTGTATTTTTCCTAACTATGCAAACCCGAGACCTATAAGTTATGCTGCCTGCCACAACCACCCCACAAGTCTTATTTTAAAAATCAAAGTGAACATTTTTTAAAGATCAAAGTGACATTGGCTCAACCTGTCAGGTGGGCAGGGCCTACCTCCCACCCAATAGTCAACCAGTGTTTTCCTAGTTAAAAGTTTATCAGCCAATTCCAGCTTCTCTGAAGACAAATCCTAGTAAAGGTCTCAGGTTTGTATAGTTAGGAAAACTACAGATTACTTCAAACTTTGTTATTTTTTATCTTGATGAAAATAGGAGGCCTTTACATTTCTGTAGTTCTTCCTTCACCTTTATCTGTAGGAGAAAATAGATACCTTCCTCCAATTGCAAAAATCTTTTGTTAAAGCTCTATTTTTACCAGTTCATGAATATGTTGAGGTATGTTAAGATCCTGGTGGGATATCTTTATTTATCTATCTTTTGTTTCTCCTCTTTGTTTCCCTTGTTTTGTTTTCTCATTTTAACTACAGTACAGGTCACCCTGTTATAGTGTGTTCAAAATTTGATTGAACTGAGAGAGTTATCAGCCTTTCTATCATTTTACTGTATTCTATGCTTTTTTCTCTCAGAAATTGTCCAGTACATTAACATAAAGTAGGGTTTAGGTAAATTTACCTGAGTTAGGTAAATTTACCTGAGTTTAAGCTTCCCCAGCCCCAACTTGATGGTACATGTGCCTACAACATTTGTTTCTTATCATTTAGATTATAATCTTCAATAGTTTTCATAGAATTTATATGAAATAGAAATAAATCTTAAATGTAGATTTGTTCTACAAACATTTATGATGATGATTTTTTCTATTATATAGGTATGCCTACTCGCAGCCTGTGGTAATCAGGGGTGCTACAGACAATAAGGTATGAGATGGTATTTTAAGTTTTTGATTTTATCTTGATTAATTTCTTTAAAAAGTGTGTGACTAGTTTTTATACTCTTCAGATAGCTCATTTAGACTGCAAAAGTTGTACTGTATCTAGAGGGGGAGAGAGATAGAGTGATTTGCCTTTGCTCTTTAAGTTTCCTGTGGTAATACAGATTTTTTCTCAAGCATATGATATTTGTGGACATACAGAAAAGATGCACTGATTTGACTCTCACAGAGTAGAAAACAAAGACTAAAACCAATTTTTTAAATTCAAGTGTATGTTCCTACATGAATACTAACTTTCATCCTTTAATTCTGTAGCTGTAGCTGGAACTCAGCTGTTAAGATTTATAATGAGGCTTTGGTAGTTACTGACGGGTGGTGGGGACCCCCCACCACACTGTGTAGCCATTTTCTTTTCAGCTGCCAAAGACTGCATACACATTTGCAGGCAGTTACCTGGCTGTTTTAATTTATTTTTCTTTTAAATAATTTTTGGCAGCTCCTTGTGTGAGGGAGATATTGAGGAAGAAGAGAGGTTTTGCACTTTTTTCAATAATTATAGCTGACTGACAGTTGCCTATGTAACCTGCTGATATACACTTTTCATGTTCCTGTTTCACAGCATTCCTGTAGCCGTTTAGTCCCTCGTGAGTTGGAAGTAGTGTCTGCTGCTGCTGAGTTGAATTGGAGGGGGTACTGCCCTCATTCTTATCGCCAACTTCTTACCGTGTCTGGAAGGCATTAGAGATATTTCTCCTGGCGGTGCTGTTACTTCATAGAGTTTCTAGGATCTCATTCTTTGCAATGACATTGCTGTCAGCAGGGAACCCACACAACTCTGTCTTTTAACTCACTGCTAGTCTGGATGAAATGGCATCACCCTTCTTTTCCCCTTTATGGAACAAGATGTAAAAGACTGATTTATAGGATCTGTGTATGCATAACTCCTACCATTTCTCTCCCATGGTATGGCCCGAGGAGTCCTGTGACTTTCGTCACTGGAGACAAAGAATCAGACAATGCCAAGAGATGATGAAACAATGCAAAAGACACCTTAGAGTGTTCCTTCATCTTATCACACACTGTCAATTAGGACGAAGGGGCTCCACCCTTTTTTCATGTTTTGGATGGATATCACACTGCCAAATAGGACAGAGGGGCTCCACCCTTTTTTCATGTTTTGGGTGGAAAAATCCTAAAGACCGGTTGATAGGAGTTGCCTTCGTGTGATTTCTGCTGTTTCTCTCCTTATGGTAGGTGAGTGCACCACTAACATGCTCTATGTGCCCACCATGAGTGCTCCTGTGCTCATGCACACTCCCATAGAAGCATACCCTCACCCTCATCTGTTCACTCATTAGCATGCTTCTACTATTACTTTTACTCACGTATGTTCCTAGGAGTTCTCTTTTGTGCATGCTCATGCCTACGCACTTTTAACAGTACGAAGGATAGATGATGAGCTCTTCCTTCAATGAGTCACAGAGCTCTCTCCGACAGGAGCGCACCTTTGTATGGGTATGTTTTTCAGAACACCTTGTGAAGTGAGAGAATACGTAGTGGGAACGCACCTTCTCCAAAAATAAGTACAGTATCGGTATATGATACCGGTGCTCACACATCATCTACCTATGCTCATTTCTTAAAAGAATGAGCTCACGCACTATTAGTAGGAATAAGGGCCTCTCCCTTCTCTTCACTTCTTAGAAGGTCCCTCTCTTGGTTTTAGGAGAGAGGAAAAAACTGTATACCAAAAATTGTCCCTTGGAGAACAGACATTGTTAGATGCTGTTTTGCAACCATAGTTGGTCTTATATCGTTAAAACGATCCGATCACTGTAGCTACATGACTCTGACAATCACTAACTGGAGTATGGTCTGTACCAAGAGAAGCAGTAGGTGCTAAGAGTAATTTGTCATACAAGTGCTCATGCACCTGTTTTGACCACTTTGTCTCATACGAGATCAAGTTTTCTTTCTCACAATCCAGAGAGAAGGTCTTTCACCAACCTGAATAAGCTAGACACCTTGCATATGAGGTAAGAAGTCACGTAAGGAAAATGTTTACAGTACTTTCCTGATCATATGTTTTAGCACTAGGTTCAGATTATTGCTTTGCTTGTTCTACGCAACATAATTGGATACTTTATACACTGTACTGTATGTTCTTCATTGACTTTCAGGATACAGAAGTTCTGGTATTTGCTTCATTCCTGTTCTCCCATTACACAGTGCAGTATGGTGGAAGACTAGTTATTGACTCTTCTCATCGCTTGTATGAGCTATGAGATCTAATTTTTATGAGTGCCAATGTCTCCTTGTGCCCTGCAAACAGGCAGCCTTGTGCTTGTTCTCGACGGTTGGAATTTTTTATGGCATCTGCCGAGCGCTGCGACCAGGAAATTTATGAACGGTTATCACAATTAGGAGCCCTATGATTGCTTGTTGCGATCAAGAACCTAATGATTGTTTCCTACAATTGGGAAACATATGCTTGGGAAGATTACAATCAGTTCCTGTGATCTGGAAGATTGCAATTAGTGCCCACAATCAGGAATCTTGCTTATGGTTCCCATGATCGGGAATTTTGCAGTCGGTAACCATATGATCTGGAACAACGATCTGAACTCATGCCTCAAGTAATCGTCACCAGGTGAGCAGTTCACCCGTTCCTCCTACATGTTCCTTCCTAGTGCATCAACTGCCAAAGAAAAGGAAGAAAGAAACACCAAAGCAAAGGATGACCAATCAGGTGGTCTCTGTTAATCGTACAGCCGATTCCTCTGCATGTTTTCGTGGGAGGAGTAATGAGTACAACTCTTAATCTCTTCCCTACAAAAGTGACTAGCTGGGACCAGAATGACATACCTCCCTGTTCTGGGTGGGGGGACACTATGACTCTTCCTTCAGTATGAAAGGAATAAGAAAAGAGATTTTAGAACTTTGTCTTCTTTCTGGCTTTGTTCAAAAATTAAACAACCGCTCTCATGAGGGAAGGAGAGGGCCATCCTGGATTTGATCCTACGAAGCTAGAACATTGAATCTACCCTAACTCGCAAGAAGAACTTATCAGAGGCACTTTTCATGTAGACAGTACAGTAATCTGTTAGCAACAGACAATCTCTCCGGCCCATTATTTACGGGAGTACCCACAGGTTTCTGGATAACTGTACTGTATACTTGAAGTGGTGGTAGGGGCTCAACAGATTATGTAGTAAATCTAGCTCCCCTATGTGACAAGAAGTATCTCGTCTAAGAAAGCAGAATGAGGGACAAGAATGACTGGCCATTTACTTTTTTTTTCGTCCCCATCCTTGGGTTGCAGCAGACACTCCACTATTCACTAGACTGGATAAAGTATGTAGATGAGCCATATGATCAAGAAACTTTTCTTTGCAATAAGTTTGTTTAGAGGTATCTCCCCCTACCTACCAAATGAGCGGGGAGAATAAACAAATGTATGCACCCATGTTATCAAATGACCAAACGTTTAGACAACACATCCTCTACACAGATATAAGTTCTTCCCCTGGCTATATACCAATCCATGGCTGTTTTAAGACAATGAAAGAGAAAGAGTGAAATATTGGAAATATAAGAAAATAAATTTTATGCAAAAACAGGTAAACAGAGAGAAGAAGAAAAGTTAACACAAAAATCTAGAAAAGGAATATTCAAAAGAGATAAATGTACGGAAGAAAGAATATTAATGTAATCAAATCCTATTAAGGAAAAGAAAAGCACTTAAGGTACTGGTGAGGAACGACTAAATAATACAATGTCTCTCTAGGTTTTTTATATATATTACTAGAGCTGAACGACAACTAATGTGATATCATTCTCCAGGATGTTTTAAACTTTTATCTGCACTAATGTTACGGCAGTGTTATTGATATTTCAAATAAGTTTTATTTCTCAGATATTGATCACTTAAAGACAATACTTGACCTAGTTTAACACCTATCTCATCTTCATGTCCAAGTTGTTAGAAGTATGGCAGGAGTCACCACTTTTGCTCCTACACAGGACAAAAGTGCTTTAACATTCTGAGGAAAAATAAACCAGTTATTTTGGCTATAGGGACTTCCTCCCTCCTAAGGATGTTTCCTATTAAAGGGTGAGGGTTTACACCTGTGTTGGAACAAATCACATTTTAAAAGTAATTTGTATTTTTCCCAATTTTACAGACTTTTCTTTAAGGGGACCGTCCGCCATGGGGTATTGACATAACAACTTTCAGAAATAAAAAATCGTTTTATTGCTTCTATGTATGCGTAAACATGTCGTACATGCTCCCCAGAAGTTTCAGCCAATTATTTTTACAAATAACGAAGATATAGCGGTTTTTAAATGATGACGTCATCCTTATTGTGTCGTCTTCATGACTGAGTTTGACAAAATCGTCTTTGTGTGTTAATTTTGCATATCTATAGCAATTTTTCACTTATGTTTCAAGCTATCGTACGTCTGGCAGAAATGGACGGCATTGGTAGAGTGTAGTTGAACTAAACTTGCTCCTACAATAACAGAAGCCAAAGTTTCCAAAGATGTATAGATGTTATAATACATGCGTTTGTTTACTTGAAGTTCTTATGTACATTGTGTTTCCACAACGTCCTCAGGAACTTTGTAGAAAGGCCAATGTTACCTAAGGTTATAGAAAGAACAAATAGTCAATAATTTTTCCAAACAATGAAGAAATAGCGGTCTTTAAATGATGACGTCATCCTTATGGCGTCGTCTGTATGACTGTGTTTGACAGATGCGTAGTTCTCTCTCTCTCTCTCTCTCTCTCTCTCTCTCTCTCGAATTATTTACCACTGCCTTTCTGGGGTCTTTGTTACGGCCCTTCCCTTTGATGAAGGAGTTATCTAATTGGAAGACAGCCTGTGAAATAGTGGTTTTCACACGCCCCTGATGTAGACACGACACTCACGAGGTGCTCGCAGGGTAGTAACCTTGCATTCCATGCTTTTATTTTTCTCTGGTATATTTGGAAGATTTATATCAGAAAAGGTAGATAGAAGGACTTTTGACCAGGCGTCACAGGTTCTCTCCCCAGAAATAGATTTTTCCTTCGTCAAAATCCATTAATTCTCTCTCTCTCTCTCTCTCTCTCTCTCTCTCTCTCTATCGAATATTTAAAACTGCCATTTATACAAATACTATAATAACAACTCTCTCTCTCTCTCTCTCCTCTCATCTCTCTCTCTCTCATCGAATTATTTACCACTGCCTTTCTGGGGTCTTTGTTACAGCCCCTTCCCTTTGATGAAGGAGTTATCTAATTGGAAGACAGCCTGTGAATAGTGGTTTTCACACGCCCCTGATGTAGACACGACACTCACGAGGTGCTCGCGCGAGGGTAGTAACCTCTGCATTCCATGCTTTTATTTTTTCTCTGGTATATTTGGAAGATTTATATCAGAAAAGGTAGATAGAAAGGACTTTTCACCAGGCGTCACAGGTCTCTCCCCAGAAATAGATTTTTCCTTCGTCAAAATCCCTTAATTCTCTCTCTCTCTCTCTCTCTCCTCTCTCTCCCTCTCCCTCTCCCTCTCCCTCTCTCTCTCTCTCTCTCTCCTCTCTCTCTCTATTGAATTATTTAAAACTGCCATTTTATACAAATACTATAATAACAATGTTCAACTCTCTCTCTCCTCTCTTCTCTCTCATCTCTCTCTCTCTCTCTCAATTTGAACTGCAATCTATATTCAGCCAAATGCTCTCTCTCTCTCTCTCTCTCTCTCTCTCTCTCTCTCTTATGTTTCGAAATCTCGTACTTCTGGCAGAAATGAAAGGCATTGGTAGAGGGTAGGTGAATGAAAACTACCAGCTACGAAAACATCAGTAAAGTTTCCAAAGACATATAGAAATTATAATGCATGTGTTTATTTACTTGACGTTTGTATGTTGATTGTGCTTTCACAACGTCCTCCGGAACTTTATAGCAATGCCAGTGTTACATAAGGTGATAGAAAAGAACAAAAAGTAAGTGGAGAACAAGAAAAAAAGAACCAAGAAAGAGGGAAGCATGAATAAGAGTACAAAGCTTAAAGCTGCTAACTAAAACACTGGCAACAATTAGAGATCGCTGGCAACTCATACCATAGGAATAGTAAACTGAGGGTTCAAATACCTCGTTTAGGGTGCATTTATGTAGGAATAAACAATAAAAGTTATCATATTAATATTATCTTGATTTCTTTAGAAAAGAAGCGAAAGTTTGCTGCAAATCTTTGGGAGCTCATAACTCAAAAACATACTTATTCACACTTGAGTACATTTTCTCACTTATTTGTTGTTCGATATTAGAGAGAAAGATATCGTTGAAAAGAAGAATAAAAATCCCACAATTCTATTAGACAAAATTTTGATTTTCTTTTTACATTTTTTTTCACGATTATTTTCCGTCTAGACGAGGAAAAAAAAATAAAAATTCATTAAAAAAAAACAGAAAGGAAAATAAAAATTCTGTCCGACAGAATTGTTCGGGTTGATAAAGTAGTTTTTATAGTATAAGTTTCAATACAATTGGTATTATAGTAGTCGGGAAAAATGTACCTAAATATTTTTTTTAAATCATGATATTTGCTAATAAATACAAAAGTGTTTGATCAAATGACTTGAAATTTTTATATGATGAACGTATTATATATGTCTAAAACATATATAGAAAACTGTGTAATTTGGATCATTAGAAAAAAAAATGGCGGACGGTCCCCTTAACTTACACTTCCCTCTCCAGCCATCCTGGAAGTCCTAGGTTTAAGGCTAAAGTGACTACTCAGTGTGCTAGCGAGGGGATCTTCTCCACCAACTGCAAGTAACTACTGACACCTTGTAATAAGTTTTAACTAGTTCCATCTATGCTGAAATCCTACTCCTATTAAAGGATTCAGATTTGTATTGCCAAGAAAAATCTAAATTACTTAGAAATTTGTGATGTAATTTTTTAGTTATTGTAAAATTGACCCAAAGGTAGTGTATAGCACCTGTTTTATGTAGAATTCTTTTTTTTTGTCAATTGATACTATTGTTATTTATATAAACTCAAAATTTCATTAGTTATATTGTGTGTTATTTTATTTTTAGATTGATTTAATGCTACTTTTTTAATGCTTACCCTCGGCAAATTGTAAATAATTTTCATGATTGAATACAGTATTGCATTAATGTTATAACTTTCCTAGTTTGGTTCTTAATATCACTATTCCTAGTGAATACTGTTAAGTTCATTATATATTATTTACTATAACTATTACAGAGAATGCAATCTTGGAAATACAGGGTGGTTTTAGAAGAGTTAGGGGTTGTATGAATCAGATTTTTACAGTTAGGCAGATATGCGAGAAATATTTAGCAAAAGGTAAGGAGGTGTATGTTGCGTTTATGGATCTGGAGAAAGCGTATGATAGAGTTGATAGGGAAGCAATGTGGAATGTGATGAGGTTATATGGAGTTGGTGGAAGGTTGTTGCAAGCAGTGAAAAGTTTCTACAAAGGTAGTAAAGCATGTGTTAGGATAGGAAATGAAGTGATTGATTGGTTTCCGGTGAGAGTGGGGCTGAGATAGGGATGTGTGATGTCGCCGTGGTTGTTTAACTTGTATGTTGATGGAGTGGTGAGAGAGGTGAATGCTCGAGTGCTTGGACGAGGATTAAAACTGGTAGACGAGAATGACCATGAATGGGAGGTAAATCAGTTGTTGTTTGCGGATGATACTGTACTGGTTACAGACACAGAAGAGAAGCTTGGACGATTAGTGACAGAATTTGGAAGAGTGTGTGAGAGAAGGAAGTTGAGAGTTAATGTGGGTAAGAGTAAGGTTATGAGATGTACGAGAAGGGAAGGTGGTGGAAGGTTGAATGTCATGTTGAATGGAGAGTTACTTGAGGAGGTGGATCAGTTTAAGTACTTGGGGTCTGTTGTTGCAGCAAATGGTGGAGTGGAAGCAGATGTACGTCAGAGAGTGAATGAAGGTTGCAAAGTGTTGGGGGCAGTTAAGGGAGTAGTAAAAAATAGAGGGTTGGGCATGAATGTAAAGAGAGTTCTATATGAGAAAGTGATTGTACCAACTGTGATGTATGGATCGGAGTTGTGGGGAATGAAAGTGATGGAGAGACAAATAGAATGTGTTTGAGATGAAGTGTCTAAGGAGTATGGCTGGTGTATCTCGAGTAGATAGGGTTAGGAACGAAGTGGTGAGAGTGAGAACGGCTGTAAGAAATGAGTTAGTAGCTAGAGTGGATATGAATGTGTTGAGGTGGTTTGGCCATGTTGAGAGAATGGAAAATGGCTGTCTGCTAAAGAAGGTGATGAATGCAAGAGTTGATGGGAGAAGTACTAGAGGAAGGCCAAGGTTTGGGTGGATGGATGGAGTAAAGGAAGCTCTGGGTGATAGGAGGATAGATGTGAGCGAGGCAAGAGAGCGTGCTAGAAATAGGAATGAATGGCGAGCGATTGTGACGCAGTTCCGGTAGGCCCTGCTGCTTCCTCCGATGCCTTAGATGACCGCGGAGGTAGCAGCAGTAGGGGATTCAGCATTATGAAGCTTCATCTGTGGTGGATAATGTGGGAGGGTGGGCTGTGGCACCCTAGCAGTACCAGATGAACTCGGTTGAGTCCCTTGTTAGGCTGGGAGGAACGTAGAGAGTAGAGGTCCCCTTTTTGTTTTTGTTTCTTTGTTGATGTCGGCTACCCCCCAAAATTGGTGGAAGTGCCATGGTATATGTATGTATGTATTACTTTCATGTATGGCACATATACACCTTTCCTTTGTTTATGCATTAATCTGGTTCTTTACCTTTAGTTTTTCCAAAACTGTCTACCAAAGTGGGCTATTCTCCCACAATTTTGTCTTAGAACTTTCAGTGCTTGCTTTCTGTTTTGGTTATTTTTAGTAGCTGTTGGGAAGCCTCAGGACATTATTTTACTGTACTATGTTTCTTGTTATCTGTTTTATACAGCAGTAGCAGAAGTCTCGCTTCCAAAGACTCAAAAATTATAAGAGTAAAGCCACATATCGCATTACATGACATAGTAAGTCTGTATCTCTTGTGGAGATTGGCTGTGATAACCTTTTTTTTTTTATTGATTTTCTCCCATATCCAACACTATAAAACTTTGCATATTTTTATTCAGCATGGCTTGTTGATATTTTCATATTGCATTGTAGGCTCATTAAATTTTCTTTGTTATTTCCTTATCCCTATTGTTTTGAATCCAAAATTTTAACTATTGAAATCTGGGTCTTGTTAGTATTTTCTGAAGAGAACTGTGCTATGGCATTTTTTTATATTGTAGTCAATATTGCTTATTATCACTGCAAGTAGGGCTCCTATGTAATTCTATTGTGGAACCTTTGCCATGACTACAGACTTCTTGGATACAGTATACTATACTGTAATAACCTTCGAAATTTACCTGTGTTATTCCCATTGAAAATTCCCTTAACATTATTTTATGCCACTACCTATTCTACTTGACTTGAACTTGTTTTATGGCTTACTCTGTAACATAGTAATTGTCATTAAGTCTTGTACTTATTCATAATTGGATTAAAATCTGTGTTTGTATTTATGCAAACCTAACCTAAATCATTATTTATGAGGTGCTTTATCTGATGTTTTATGAATTTTCTAAAGATGAACTTGCTTAGATATAAGTACTGTAATGCTCATCATACAAGTCTAAACTTTGATTTACATTACCTGTACTGAAACTATCGATGATTAATGGGGAATAAATACAGTTTCAGAAAATTTTATTTTTAAAGCTTTCTTGTCAGGTGTAACTTTTCTGCATTTAATTTTCCTATTTTTGTGCAAATGAACACCTGAAGAACACAATACTAACCTGAATGCATTCCCATAATTTTTATCCAACTGCTTGATGATGGTTTCTTATTGTGCGGCTTTTTACGCAAATAAGCATAGTAGTTTATAGGAAAATATTAAGATATGATAATTTTACTTGACAGGTATTTTTGAAAACTTTATTATAACTAGAATACAATAGCTATTTCGAGTTATACCATTATGGCGGTAATGTATACTGAAAGTACCGGTAGATATAATATTTTTATTGTATATTCATTTATCCCATAATTGTTTTTGAGTACTGGAAATATTTCAATACTCCTTGTCTTAATTAATTTCAATATTAAGTTATTTATGTTACTTATAGAAAGGGTAACCTGATATAAACCCACTTTCAAATCCCCTAATTTGAATCTAAATTTAGTTAAGAGTATCAATACATTGGTTAAGGATGTAATTGCTAAAAGTTAATACTGTTTCTCATCAAAATATTTGTTTCCACTTTTTTGTGCGTGTAAAGATTAATGTAAAAGCCATGGACAACCACATAATCTTACTATTTCTCTTTATTTTCCTTACCTTGTTCTTGGAAAGTTAGTTCTATATTGTATAAGACGTTTATTCATTATACTGTACTGTACACTTATGTTCAGTTATTGTATTGACAGAGCTAGATATGTTGTGTTCTTGTGTATTCCACAGCTCTTACAATACAGTAACAATGAAGTTCTTTAATTATCTGTCTTTTAAATGCTGACGAAAATAATTGCTTCATAACCTGTTTCAAGTTTGTTTACTTCATCGCATCCCCATTTATCATAAATATGGTTATGTATTCTTGTCCTTAATGTTCCCAGGTTTACTGAACTTTGTCTGTCAGGCAGAGGACAGTCCCACCATGCATGTGCCAATTGGATCCTTATTTATGTCTTAATCACCCACCTCACATTTTGCAAACCTGTATTGCTGTTATTAGTGCTCATCACTGTTTCTCAGGTGTTTGTTCAACTGAAATTACTTCAAAGTGCTTATTATTTTAATGAACATTGAGTAAGTATCTTATGATAAAATTGCAAAGAACGTAAGTGAAGATGCAATTTTTTTCTCACATCCAGACAGCCTTCTGGGGGTGAGATAGTGGAAGGGTATTGCCTCTCTTGATGCCACTACTCCAGGGATAGTGGGGTCTGTTTGACTCTTCAGGGTGGAGGCTCCTCTCGTACTCAATGGTCATAGGGCTACCACTCAGCTTTGAGCCTAGCCTCTGTTAGGAAAGGGATTACCTCTTCATTGGATTTTTCAATCCTCATACGGGAGTCTCGAATGTGCTTGTCTTCAGCTGGGGGTTAGACAGCTTACATAGAACATAGTTAGTTTGCTGCGATCTTGAAAAGGAACACCCTTGGTGCTGCTGTGTCAGACGATAGTTCTTCACCCTATCATTTGGGACGACTTTCCTGCTTGCCCTGGCCTCGGTCAAAAGACTTAATGAGCGACACACCCTTTCTTACGACATCAACGTCTCCCATTCTAGGGTTGGAGACAGGTAATACAAATACTCGACTTCGTTCCCAAGGGGTCTCCAGACCTAAAATTCTGGCAGCAACGGATCGTAGGTTCGAGCCCTACTGGATTGAGAGGCTTCGTGATAGCTGATGACCCAGACCAACCGTTTCTATGTTCAGTGTGGACACTGAAGTGTTACCTTTAACAAACTTCAGGAGCTCACCCCCGAGTGGAAGGAGGTTGTCAGCACAGGGGAGGTTAAAAGAGTCACAGAGATTTCGATCTCGGTGTAGATTCGCAAGGTTATGGAGCATCTCTCGAATCATGACTATTCTTTGCAACAACAGAAACCAAGAGATCACAATGTCAGGAGAGTAAACATGCCCCTACCCTTCAAGGAAACTACAGTACTCTGTGATGCAGGTTCTTCGAGTTGGCTTGGGGAAGTGTCAGACAACTTTCACCACCTATTTCCTGCAAGGCGTAACCCAAAGTATCATGAAGACGTTCTCCATCGAATCTGTGGTGGTTACACAATAAGTGGTTTAATCACCTCGAGCTCCTTGATGGACAAGTAGCAGACAGTGGAGGGTGGCATCACCAGGTATTAAGTCTGGGAAGAATGATAAAGAGTGACTAGCATGTTCTTTCTTTCATCTTCCCCTCTCTCAAGGCACAGCACTTATGGTACGCTGCAAGCTGGCTTCTGCTGTCTGCAGGTATAACCACTTCCCTTGTGTAACCTTATATACTGTATATAAATATATTTGTTACATCCCTGTACCCTTTTGACAAAGTGGGATTGGGTAATGTCTATAGTTGATTCAAAGAATTCTACAATTTCTGAGAATTCTTACCTAGACAAGTCACATTGCTAGTATCCCACAATCCCATGGATTCCTCAGGCTGCTAAAGCGTGCTATTGCACAAAGCTTTAGCAATGTGTCAGGGTTTTCTACTATATGCGTGCGTAGCATGGTGGGAAACCGTGGGTCAAAAATCAGCCAACTCTTAAGGGCTTCCACCCACGTTAGGGCTGAGTTTTCTCTAATAAAGAGTGGAAGGGTTTGTATTTAGTGACGGAAGAAATGAAAAATTTAAAGTAATTTGTATTTTTCCTAATGATACAAACTTTGAGCTTTTTATACAAATTTGGCCTCCTTCACCTGTCCCCTTGCAAGTCCTGCCTGCAATCAAAAGTGACGAAACAACACAGGTGTGTGTGGTGTGTGTGTGAGCAGTGTAGCCGGTACTACCCATTACCCACCGCTAATTAGCGGTAGGGTAGTTATACACTGCCAAAAGTCTTATGGCTAGTCTTCCAGATTTGTCAAAATTATATTCCCAAATAAAGAGTTCAAGGTTTGTATCGTTAGGAAAAATACAAATTACTTGTCATTTTGGAGCAACATAGCGAAAGTTTGTGGATCTCTTTTGTAGCGAAGAGATCTATTTGGAGATCTGGAACTAGCTCCAAAATCTCATGAAAAGTACTAGTCAAGTGTCCATTCCATATGCAGACTCTACCTGGTTAGGGCATCTACCATGACATTAAGAGAGCCTTACAGATGGAATGGTGAGAAGAACACATTGCTTTCCTGAAGGAATTTCAAAATGGGGAGGGGTCACTGTATTCAGGATTCTCGAGCAGGATCCCTTTTCCTGAGGCAACAGACTGCCTCCTGGTTTTCCATGAAGATCTTTACATGGAAGTTCCTTCTTGAACCAATTCTTTTCATGTCAGGAAGACTACCATCAGTTCCAACACATTTCTGTGCAATGCTGTAAACTAATGAGACCATTTCTCGAACACAAAGATCTTTGAATGATCTTCCCAGCTGCACTTAAAAACTTCTGTACAATTAATCATGGAAAATAGGGGAGGATCAATAGAACTGACCTAGCCAAGGAATTTGGCATTGCCCATATATTGAGAATTCTCTTGCACTGATTGGGCTGTTAATCTTGATGGTCCTGCAATCTCTTCCGAGCTGCCTTTTTTCACACCTCTCTGGAGGCTTTAGTGATGCCATCTTTCCAGATTTTTTTTACGTGTTGATACTGCTTGATCTTCCCTTTCAGTGCCCAATCTATGACTGAGTTTTCCCAGATGCCAAAATCTTACAACTTCTTTTAACAGGTGACTTCTCAAATCCGATTTCAGCACTCATTCAAGCACTGAGAGGCCAGATCGGGCTTGGTCAGTTGTCAGTAAGGATCCTCTAAACCAGGGACAGGCATTTGATAACCTCATCCTCTTCGCAGACAGGCTGGCGAGTGTCTTAGGGAGGAAGGATTCTTCAATGAAACTTCCAGGTGATGTCTTCAAAAATGTCCAGGAAGACCGAACAATAGAAGTCGTGTGTTTGTGACCCCTATAATTTCACTCCCTGTGGAAGAGTCAGTGTGGTACAGAAAATGTTCCTCTAGGGAAGGAATAAGTATCGGAAACGTAACCATCCCCTAGTTGACGTGTTGACACGTGGTACAGGAGTCACTCGCCTACTACTTGTGTTCTGTTCTTAAAAAAATTAGCATACGCACTACTGTAGGAATAAAGGATGCTGCCCTTCTTTCCCCTTCCTGGATGTTTAGACTTCTCTCTTCCCCCCTTCCTAGATGTTCAACTTCTCTCCCCTTGAAAGGTTTAAAGGCCACTCATGAATGGCAGAGGCAAGGGACAGTGGCATTACCCTAGCAAGTAGGACAATGCTCTAGAGAATGACCATATATAAATATGATCAGTGAACAAGCCCCCCTCTATACCTAAGATAGAACCAAGGAGGGCCAGGCAGTGGCTGCTAATGACTCAGCAAGTAGACCTATAGGCTCCCCAAACCCTCCATCCTTAGCTCACAAGGATGGCGATATTGCAAACACTAAAGGAACTAACGAGTTTGAACAGGACTCGAACCCCAGTCTGGCGATCACCAGGCAGAGATTTACCAATAGGCCACAACAACCTGGACATTTTAACTTCTCTCTCTCCCTCCTCTGGTGCGTGAGGAGCAGTGCGTGTCAATACTTTCCAGAGGAAGGAAAGTCCGACCCAAACAGAAGGAAGAAATCACCGAAGCACAGGACGACCGATTAGGCCGAGTCTCATGAGGCATAAACTGATCCCTCTGCATGGTGTGGTTTTGTAGGAGAAGTAGTACTGTGCCAAAAAACTCTACCTGTGCCAAGGTCTCATATGAGACTGAGCATAAGCACAATGGGTTAGGACATTAGCGGATGCTATTGTCCTCTCCTGCCTCAAGATGCTCCTGAGACGCTTCGGCAACTCCATCACCACTCCATTGATTCAGTGATGGCAGTGCTGGCAATAGGGATTTGATGTAAGACTCAAGCACAAGGGCACTTCATTTGCAGGCCTGTAGTCTCCTGCCATGGAAGCACCTTGCAGGGTCAGCTGAGTAGCTTCTTGTTTGACCTTTGGTTGGATGCAGTCATATACTTCGCCTCAACCCGGAGCTTGACATTCCCAAACAAAGAGAAGGCAAGGACATTTTTGATACTGCAGTCACCTTACCAATGGTCCTTTGGATCCTGGAAAAATGCAAGGAACATACTCGAGGTCTTCCAGATGGTTCTCTAAGTCTAACTAATCAATTCTTTCAGTGGAAAAGTCGACTGTGGTCTAGGGACCTATCTTGCTGTTCAAAAGGAAGAAGACATCTTGCACTCAGTGAACCTGAAGACTACATACATCTAGATACCTATCCTGCGGTCTGTTAGAATTATTTCCTCCTCATCCTCTTGGCTTTGGTTTTCGTTTCAAAGCCCGGGCTTCAAACTGTATTACTGTACCTTTGGTGTTCACTCTCGCCTTTCTGTTACCTACTTAACTGAGACTCATCTCTTGGGGTTTTCTCGACAATCAACTCGTTCTGTCTTCCACCAGGAGGCAAAACACCATGGCCAAGACAGTTGATCTCCTTTTACCAAGATCTGAAAATCATGTTCAGTTGGTAATGATCTGTTCACTTGGTAACCAGCTGCAGGGCCAAGCAGAAAAAAGAGGAATGGATTATGCTCTTAACATTTGTTTCAGCAAACGGTGGGAAGAAGTGCAGTCACTCTCGTGCCACAGAAAACTTCTGGTTGGACAGTAGCAACGTTTTTGGAGACTTCCCTTATCATTGGGAACTCGATTTACATAGGCTTTCACACCAGTTAGTGCCCTGGGATTATTGGGTGTATCACTTGTAAGCAGCAAGAGATTTATTTCTCTTGCATATGGTTTCAGTAGAATAGGAAACTTGTGCTGATTGGGCTTGGTGGCTGATTAGGCTTGGTGGCCTATTGACATTTTCCCCTCTAGACGAGTTCCACTTGAACACCACCCTTAGGGATCCTGTTGTTCACAGACAAATCCAAGAATGGTGAGGCACACCTGAAAGACATGAACACCTTAAGGAAGTGTGCAACAGAAGTAGTTTACCTGCTTTTCGACCTACTGGTAGTCAAAGCAATGCTATTATCTTCTCAACAGGGTTTAATAAGTCACTCGGTATCAAAGAAGAGCAACTACTACATTTTTGTGACTTATGTCTGGGAGCAAAGGGGTACTTTTTCAGACCCTTTGCAATTAGGTAAGCACTTAGGCAGCCATAAACATGATAGAGCTTTTGGCGAGATCCTTTCCAACAAGAGGAATGTTCTACCAGACACACTCAATCACCATGGTCATGGAATATGATCAGTAATTCCTCACTTTTGTGCATGGCAGAAAGGCTTCTTAAACTATGGATATCACCATCGAAAGACCCATTTCACCTCCCAGTAGATTCAGAACTTCCAGTATATTGTTCTCCAGTTCTAGAACATCTTCCAGTAAGCTGATCTCCAGTTCCAGGGACATCAGCACCATTCGGTCACCATTCGGGTCACCTTCTAACACATCAGTTGCCTCCAGATACCTTAGTCTTTCCTCCCACTTACATGGCTTACTAATTTATCAAAAACAATCTGTAAATGATACCAGTTTCAGGTTATCTTGATGGCTCCCAAGTGCCCCACATCGGATGGCAAATGTGTTTGCTAATGCTCCACGTCTAAGTGCTGTAGAACTACCCTTCTTCTGCTGGTGGCATTATAGAAGGGATACTTTACTGGGTGGAGCCTCTCTGCAATGACTTTTGGTTCTTCTCACTGAGGAAGCTCCTCTCAGTCTCTGTAATAAAAGGGTATCTCTGCCTTTAGGTAGATCTCAGACTTGAAGATCTTGGATCTTTTCCCATTCTGAGATCAGTCTGGGCTTAGGAGTGGCTTTGAACGGTTTTCCCTCCCTAAGAGCTTGAGCCCATTGGGGATGTCCTTCGAGTCCTCGAGTCTCTCAAGTGGACCCTCTTCTACACTTGATTGAGCATCAAATAGAAACTGACCCCTAGACTAATCAAGAGCCACAATATTTTGATTGATAAATTGTGTGACCCTCAACGAAGGAAGGCCTTCCTCTCCCTTATTCCAGAGTTTTTGTCCAAGAGCCAGCTTCTAGCCTGACACAACACTAATCTAATATCCTTCTTCATCTCGTCCGTACATGCAGGTGCTGGATGACTCCTCTGTCTCTTGAGGACGCAACACTTTTTAAAAAATCTCTGGTCCTCTTGCGGAGCACCAAAGATTCTTTCGTACACTGAAAGCATATAGATGAAGATATCCAAGACTATTTCTTTGACTCATGCACCTTCAGTCGGTCGTACAGATCCAATGAGATTCCAGAAGTACCACCTTGGTTTGAGTTCATAAAATCAGGGATATTAGATGTACCTTAACCTTCAGGAAACTCCTGTGAGTGGTGCTAATCTCGAAAGTTGAAGTCTAATATGACAAAAACTCTTCACCTCCCACTACACATGTGAGTTGACCCACAGGTCCCTAGATAACATCCCTGGTTCTGTGATAGCTACTCAGTTGCAAACCAGCTGCCTTGCGAGACAAGTAGCATCTCGTCTAAGATAGCAATTGTGACATGAGTCTAGTCTAGGGGAGGTAGAATGGTGGACACTTCTCTCCCTTAGTCTAGGGGAAGTAGAATGTCTGGGCATTCTCCTCTTTCTTAATCTAGGAGAGGTAGAATGTCAGGCCATTCTCTTCCTTTTTCTCCTTTGGGGTGAAGCAGTCCTTCCATTATATGTTGGATCAAATGCTAGATGTAGGCAAGCTTCACAAGTGAGTAACTTTTCTTTACAGACACGTTTTGAATTAAAGTACGTATCTCACCCATCCTTCCAAACGAGTGATGATGGATGAAATGTGTACTGCCCATTTCTCATAATGACCATACACTCAGACTCTATATCTTTTTAGAAGTAAGTTCTTCCCCGACCACCTACCAGTCTTTTGGTAAGGACTTAGCGTAACACTTGAGACATATACATTCTCAGGTAGGTAGGAAGTTGAAAAGAGTTATGAGTTGTGTTCCCATACAAGAGTAAAGTACATGGACAATTCCTAAGTAAGTTAACCAGTCATTCTTGGGTATTGGGGATTTCTCCCTCCTACGATTAGTCTCCTATTAAAGCTCAATGGATTGTATCACGTGTAGGTAAAAATAACCATTTTTTTATTCAATTTGTATTTGTCCTAGCTATACAAACCTAAGGCCTTTAAGTTGCATTCCCCTTCTTAACCACCCTGTAAGTCCTTTGCTAAAAGTCAATGTGAAGCTACTGCCACCCGGCAGACAACTGTTAACTTCATTGAAAAGTTTTACAGCCATTTCCCGCTTCACTGAAGTCATACTCTTATGAAAGGTTATCAAGTTTGTATTATCATGAAAAATACAAATTTATTAAAATGTTCACAATTTTTTAAGGTTTGTGTGGCATTAGTTGCCCCCCTCCCCTGGTCTTCATGCTTGGTGGGCTTCCTGACATTCCTCCTTACTTGCTTACTACCTTACAAGCATAGAATTTGCATTCTTCCTTTGTCCCCCTGTAGCCCCTGTGATGTTAACCTCTCTCGTGTGTACTGTATTTTTTAATTCCGGCTTCTTGTGTTCAACTTTTGCCATGGCCCCTAAGAGATCATTATCTGCCAAATCTATCTTCAAGTGTGATAAGGGTACTGAGTAAGTGCTGGGAACGTATGTCTATTGCCTCTGTGGGTTAAATATTTCATGTAAATGAGACCACTGTGTGGTACAAATTTAAAAAACCTCAGTGAGCTGCCATAAGAGCAACTGGTCTTTGCTTCAGAGTGTTAAATACTGCATGTATTGAAAGAGAGGCATAAGGCAATTATTTAGATGGAGAATGCCTTGTTTATGTGGTATAAAACATTTTTTAAGTTTTTGAAACTGAGAATTCCTGATCTATAGTAAATTCTGGTAAACAGTCATTGTGATTTATTTTAGTTATGGGTTTTTTTATTATTGAGGAACCATTTTTTTACTTTTATACGTTCTGCAGAATTTTTTTTTCAAATCAGTGTGTGCACTCTAATTTTTTGTGGGGGTCATCAAAGTAAGGTCTCTTACTATAGGTTGATCAATATCAATATACATATTCAATTTTCTATTAAACTAAAGAAACTTAAATTTCAGGTATTTCGTTCTTTAACTCACCGCAAGGCTCTTTTGGATGGATACGGGCATACAACTGTACGACTCAGTTCTGCTAATAGTTACAGTTATGCTAAAAGGGACATTTCCTTTCAAGACTATTGCTCAAATCACGTGCATCCACAAAAACTGTCTACATTAGGCAATGGTACAAACATTGTTTTCATTTTAGTGATGTACAGTACTGTAAAGTATTTACTTTTCAGTTAAATATTATGATATAATCAATACTCAAAATTATTATATATGAAGACATTCCCTTATTGCACAATTTTGTCATTACTTAATACATTAGAAGGTACTTAGTCATTTAAAATTGTTAGATTCTTTTGCAGCACTGCTGTAAAGATGATATTGTAATATAGTATTTAAATATCTACATTTGAAATCTCATTATTTTTCTTTATCTTTCAGAAACTTTTTACTTTTTTGGTGACAATAATCATGAAGAATGGGAGAGTCTTTTAGAGAAGTATCAACAGCCACCCTTCAGACTACCACTTCACATGGCTGCTCTTAGTTTTGGCTTAGCAGGTTGTCATGCGTAGCCATTTTATTTTCTGTTCCTTTTCAATAAATGTTAAATCTGGTTTGTTATTGCAGTACTGTATATGATTTAATTTGTGATTCTGTATTTTTGTTCCTACGCGACATATTAACTCTCGTCTTTTAAGTAGGGAGATCGCTTTATCACGAGCTGGAGATGGCCGTTAAAACTTGTTAAGGAGTAGTTCACCGGCTGGTGAAGATTATGGGTGAGAAGCTCTGCCCCCTTTTCCAGCTGGAATAGCTTCACTTTTGATTTAGACGTTAACAAGTACGCATGTACTGTCAGCTCCTTATGAAACTTTTAATTTTCTTTTTGTATTGCAGGAAATGAATATGCTGTTGGACTTGTAATGGAAAGTAAGCCAGATGTTCATACTTTCTGGGAGAATGGTGGCTGCCGCTGCAACCAGTTTTTGAGTAAACTGCATGGTTGTTTGCAATTATCCCCATGCGTCAAGTGCAGGTTATGGCCACCTGTGCAGTGGCATGTGTATGCCTTGAAGGGAAAATAGAGAGCTAAGCCTTCACCGGGATCTGTCTAGGCAGTGCCCAAGAAAATATCTAAGTCTTTTGCTCCTGTCTCTTCAGGGGGTGCGACTGCTACCGCTGCCCTGAACATCTGTATTGGCAAGTTTTTCAGATTTTGGTGATGTGTGTGGATACCCCCTGTTTTCACTACACCCATTTAGATGCTGGAAGCTCTTCACTCGTCTCCGTGCAGACTACTGATGATGAGATTGAAATAAGGAAGTGTTGGACTTCCTTAGGTCTTTCAGGTAGGCCCTCCATGACTTTTTTGATGGAGCTTGTAACTAAGGCTACTTCTCCCCCAGTGCAAGTATCCAGTTTAATCCTGGTGACGCCAGTGGTGAAAGGTGTGGTGGTACCCCCAGTGTCAGGGACTACGGTAGTCCCCCACTAAGCCCAAAAGAACTGTGAAGGCCCATATAGTGGGTCCCCTAATGGCAAAAATTGTGCTGCCATCAGATGTTGAGGCCAAAATTGGGCATAAGATGTTCGTCAAAACTAAAGTGCATGTTGCCTTTGTAAAGGTAAAGGTGTCTGGTTTAAGTTCCAGTATCATCAGAATAGATGCTCATCAGAACATCAGCCGGGCAAGCCCAACCCCTTACTTTTGTGCTCAAGCACAGCAGTGGCTTCCCCTGTAAACAGCTTAAAATCATAGTCCCGTGCTGTGATCGATCTGCTCCCATGCGAATGCTAGGCAAAAGCATTACCATTATAATAGCTGGGAGGGTACTCTGTTTCCTGACCCGGCCCCTGTGTATCCCACCCATTCCCCTGCGCCCTGAACCCCGACCCTTGTGCCTAGGGGTCCAGGGCCCATATCACCTGCTCAGTCTGGTGATAATAATAATAATAATAATAGTAATAAAAATTATAATAATGATAATAATAATAATAATAATAATAATAATAATAATAATAATGATAATAATAATAATAATAATAATTATGATAATAATAATAAGGAAAAACCTGAGTTGGTAGATCCTGGATTCGAACCTTGTTAGAGGGGTAGGTCTTCTTTCTCCCTCTCCAAATTTTGATGCTCTTCACGGATATATCAAAAGAAGGGTGGGATGCTCACCTGTTGCAGTACATGGCCTACGAGCTGTGGTCTGATCCAGATCGGTAATGCCACAAACCACCTGTAGTTCAAAAACAACTTACCTTGCTCTTAAATATTTTTCAGCAGCTCCTTTTGGGTCACTCAGAAGTGTTGATGAGCGATAAAAAGACCATAGTGGCATATCTAAATGAACAATGAGGTACCATTTTACAGCATCTTTGCCAAATAGCCGTTGAAATTCTGCGATGGACAAAGGACAGTATGATCTCCCTGTCAGCCCAGTTCATATCTTGCAAAAAGAACATCTTGGCAGAAAATATGAACAGGAAGACTCTGATAGTTGGTTCCTGGTGGTCTTTGGAGCCTCGGATAGCGAACAAAGTGAGGACTTTGTGGGATTTGTAGACAATAAACCTGTTTGCAATGTCCTTCAACCAGAAGCTTGTGGTGTACTGCTCACCAGTATGAGACCCAGAGTTATCATTTCACTTCGCCTTCTGACATCTGTGAGTCAACCTAGATGCTTTTGTGTTCCCCTGGTCTGCCAAATGAGGAAACTCCTCAACAGAATATGATCTGCAACTAACCTTTCCACGACATTAATAACTCAGTTACAGCAACATGCAGAATGGTACCCAGACCATTTTTTGCTGCTAACGGAGGTTCCGAGGGAGCTTTCTTCCTTCCACGACTTGCTGTGCCAACCACGTGCTCAGATTTACCATCAAGCTGTGAGATCCTTACAACTTTGCTTCTGGAGGTTATCCAGCATCCCTCACTAAGAGAGAGTTTTGGCAGCCAGTGGCATAACAGATATCCGATTACCTCAAGAGGTTCTCAACCTTAGTCTACCTGGCAAAGTGAGTGATCTTTTGTTGTTAGTATCGTAGGTGGGGTGTCTGTCCGAATTTTTACTCTATCTCTGAGAGAAAAATCTGAACAGTCTCGGTGGTGAAGGCTATTGCTTGGCCATAAGCCAAGTTTTCATAAGAGGACACAGGAAGAGAGCACTCCAGAACTTCAAGAGAGAGCCCTGAAGTACAGGATCCCGCAGGCCAGAACTAAGGGTAAGAGAGGAAGAAGATTAGACCATCTCCTCCTAAGGAAGACAGGGCAACTTCCTTCACAGACTCTTTCCGCCTCATTTCAGTCGAGGTGGTTCCGAGGGCTGCTTGCTCTCCAGCTGAGATTGACGTGGTTCCCCCTTCTGCGGAGGTCCATCGCCCTCGTAGGACAGAGGAAGCCGCAAGGCTTATTTTGATGGAGGAAATTCTGTCTCAGTGCAGACAGTCATATGACTTATTCACAATCCTCAAGTCCTCGGAGAGAGCTCCTCTACCTCTACTTGAGAGGCAAAGGGATGTTCCGTCCAGTACGTCAACATGAGTTGCCCTGTCAGCAGCCTATCCTGATGACGACCTTAACCCACACCAGGCTCGTATGGGTAAGAGTTTGGAAGTGGATGAGCAAAACGATCAAGAGGACGATTTTTTGCCAACTACCGCTAGCCCTAAGCTTTCAGAAGTGGAGCAAAAGGAGACTGAACACGCCTTCTGGCAGGTGTTAGCCTGCATACATATCATCATTATGCAGCCAGAGCCATCGGTATTATTATTATTACTTGCTAAGCTACAACCTTAGTTGGAAAAGCAGGATGCTATAAGTCTAAGGACTCCAACAGGCAAAATAGCCCAGTGAAGAAAGGAAATGAAACTACAAGAGCAGTAATTAAAAAATAGAAGATTTTAATAACAGTTACAACATTAAAATAAATCTTATATATATAAACTATAGAAACTAAAAAACAAGAGGAAGAGAAATAAGATAGAATAGAACTGTAACCCCTCTTGAGGGAAAGGACTTGGTTCTTGACCAATTAAATGGGACTCACAGACCCCTGAAGGCCATTTGCCCTGATCAAAGGAGTTAAGGAGTGCCAGACAGAAGGCAGTGTCTCATGCCACGTGTCATCCTCCTCCCTTCGCTCCAGTGCCCCGCCAAAGTCCTCTCGAGCTATGCGCTGCAAGTGTGCAAGAGCCCGTGCCTGGCCGGCAATCTCAAAAAAAAAAAAAGTCCTCCCGGCGCTTTATGTGCTTCAGAGGAGATATTATGAGATCCTCAATGAGCTTCTCCCAGCCTTGCCTTTAGATCACTCCATAGAGTCACTCTAGAAGGGTACGCCCTTTGAGAAGCTAACAGAACTTCGTCTTGTTCTCGGCCTCCGAGATCCTCAACCAGGAAAAGGTCGCAAAGTATGCCATGGTAATAACTTCGTGGCTTGATTTCTGGTTGGGATCTGTGGGACAACTAATCCAGTCACAGGACTGGTCTCAGTAGTCCACGAGGAAGTTGATGGAGACTTTCCTATTGTCTGGCACCAGGGCAATAGAGTTCCTCTCCCATCAGGTGGTTAACCTTTAGGATAACACCATCCTGAAAAGGAGGGATTCCTTCGTAGGAAAGTTTCATTGGCAACTCCCGTAGGCCGAAGTGTCGAGGTTCAGAAACTCCCCCTTTGAATGGAGCTCCTTATTCAATCCCGAAGATGTCGAGTGGGTGACTGAGAAGTGGAGAAAGTCAAATTATGATTCCCTCATCCAAAAGGCCTTAACATCAAGGTGTTACTATCCTTAGCCACAAAGGAAACCAGCTTCCAAGCTGCCGACAAATAGGGCTGGGGACCTTAAACAGCAGGGTCCTAAGGTGTCCAAGAAGTCCTTTCGAGGCAAGGAGTCCTTCCTTGGAGGGAAGGGAAAGAGGGGATCTGGCCAAGGCGGGCCCCACAAGGACAAGCAATCCTTCCATATGTCCACCTGTGGGGGGATGCCTGCAAAGCCGCCGGTTTAGGTGGATGCTTCATGAGGCCGAACCTTGGACAATCGAGGCGATTCGTTCAGGATAGCACGTCCTGTTCACTCGATCTCTCCCTCCACTTATTCGGGATCCAGTCCCAACAAACTCCTATGTGAAGGGATCTGCATAGAAGTTAGCCCTTCAGCAAAAGTCCAGACCATGTTGGAGAAGAGTGCTCTCCAAGAGGTACTCGACAGATCCCTAGGCTTCTACAGCCAACTCTTTCTTGTAAGAAAGGCGTCGAGAAACTGGAGACCCATCATCAATCTCTCAGCCGTGAACAGGTTTGCCAGTCAAACCCTGTTCAGGAGGGAGACAGCCGACACAGTCAGACAAGCAATAAGACCGCTAGATTTCATGTACACACTGGATCTCAAAGATGCATAGATAATTGCAGATCCCAATCCACCCATCTTCCAGGAAGTATCTAAGATTCATGTTAAACCAGAAGAATTACCAGTTCAAGGTGCTATGTTTCGGTCTTTCCACAGCACCTCAGGTTTTCACGAGTATGTTCGCCCTTGTTTCATCATGGGCTCACAGAATCAGCATCCATATCCTGGACAACTGGCTGATTCTTGCAGACTCGGCAGCAACCCTTCTTCTCCACCGAGATGAGCTTCTAAGGTTTTGCCAAGATCTGGGGATCATGGTAAATCTCGAGAAGTCTCAACTGCTCCCATCTCAACAACTTGTATACCTGGGCATGCTAATAGACACCAAAAGGCACAAAGCTTTTCCATCAGACAAAAGACTTTAGAGGCTGATGGAATTAGAACAGCCCTTCCTCAGGCAAGAAGAGCTCCCAGCCCAGAGCTGTTTGCGCTTGCTCAGTAACCTATCTTCTCTGGCCCTTCTAGTTCCCAACAGACGCCTCAGGTTAAGATCCCTCCAGTGGTATCTCAAATCCCAGTAGAATCAGTCCACTGATTCCCGTATAGGACAGGAGGAACAGACGGACCTCAGATGGTGGCTAACAGACCAAGACCTCTGCAAAGGGGTCAATCTTCTTGTTCCTTCCCCAGAATTGATGCTCTTTTCATTTGCGTCAAAAGGAGGGTGGGTGGTCCACATGCAGCACCCCACCACCTCCGCCAATGGTCCGAATCAGAAAGGTATCAGAGATGATGGCAGCCTTCCTCACCCTCCAACAGTTCCACCAGTTCCTGGCAGGGCACTCCGTGATATTGATGAGTGACGATACCATGGTAGTACCTTACTTAAACAAGCAGGGCAGTACCTTTTTGCAGTCGCTGTGCCATCTAGCTGTAGAGATACTCAGATGGGCAGAAGACAACTGTGACCCTATCTGCGCTCTTCATTCCAGGCGAATGAAATGTGCATGTAGACAACCTGAGCAAATTGACTCGGATAGTGGGTTCTGAGTTGTCTTTGAATCCTCTAGTAGCCAACAAAGTCCTGACTTTATGGGGCTCCCCGACTGGAAAAGTTCACAACGGCCCTGAACTTCAGGCTCCCACTGTACTGCTCCCCAGTCCCAGATCCCCAGCTCTTTGGCAAGATCCATTCCAACAATGGTGGGAGGACATAGACGTGTATGCATTACCCCAGTTTTGTCTGATGAGAAAAATCCTCAATCAGGTCAGAGTAAGCATGAACTTACTAGTGACCCTAATAGCTCCGCTATGCCATCAAGCAGAATGGTTCTTGGACCTTCTGCAACTCCTCACGAAGATCCCGAGGGAGCTCCCGCCATGTCACGATCTACTCAAACAACCATACGCCAACATCTTCCACAAAGTCGTCGCTTCGCTTCGACTTCACGCCTGGAGACTGTCCAGCACCTCCTCAAACAGGGAGGCTTTTCGTAACTAGTTGCGGAGAGAATAGCTGGACACCTCAGACGCTCCACAGCGTCAGTCTACCAGGCGAAGTGGTCAGTTTTCTGTGATTTGTGTCATGGAAGGGATATTATTCCCCTTGATGCCTCTATTCCAACAATAGCAGTTCCTTTTACACCTTCAGGAAGAAATGCTTCTCTCAATTTAGGCAGTCAAAGGCTACTGCTCACCTTTAAATTGAAATGAGTGAATATTTCCTCCTCGTTGGAACTTAACTTACTCATATGGAGCTATGAGATTACTTGTCCCCAGTCGAAACTTAGACTTCCTCCTTGGAACGTGGTTCGGGTCCTTTAGTCTCTGAAGGACCCTCCATACAAACCATTACGCCAGGCAACAGATTGCCACCTTACATGGAAGACTGTATTCCTGCTCGCTCTGGCTTTGGCCAAGAGAGTCATTGAGCTGCATGGTCTATCTTCTGATGTCTCCCACTCAAGATGGGGAGAAGTGATACTCAACTTTGTCCCTGAGTTCATTGCTAAGACTCAAAATCCGGGTGTACTGGACCCTACGTTCGGCCCATTCCGGAAAAAGTCTACGTTCTGTAACCAAAGATGTAGACCAACTGGTACTTTGCCCAGTGAGGAGTCTGAGGTGTTACCTTAAAAGAACAGCAGCAGCTCGCCCCCGTGTGTCAGCACTGTTTGCCAGCATGGGGAAGGCAAAGAGAAGGGTCACAAGGAATACTATTTCCTCCTGGATCTGAAAGGTCATTGAGTTTGCGCTCAATCCAGACCCTCCTCTTTTCAAACGACCCAGAGCTCATGAAGTTAGGGGCATGGCAACGTCCCTTGCATTCAAGAAAATTGTCTCTGTGGCGCAGGTATTACAAGCGGGTGTGTGGAAGTGTCAAACAACCTTCACCGCCCACTACCTGTAAGACTTAACCCACTGGAACATGGATACATTCTCCGCTGGTCCTGTATTGGCTGCACAACAAGTGGTCTGAAACACCTCAAGCTCCTTGATGGACAAGTAGCAGAAGGTTGAGGGCTGAGGTTACCCAAGTTAGTCTGGGGTAAGTGAGTAAGAATGTCTGGCTCCCTTCCTTTCACCTTCTCCCCTTCTGGGGAACTCAGCACTATGTTACTCAGCACAGCTGACCTTACCTCTCTGCAGGTAAGACTCATTTTGCTTGTATACCCTGAGTATAGAAATAATACTTGTTGCGTCCCCAATACCCTTACGAGGGAGGTTATTGGGTAAAGTCTGAGGACTTCCATATCTTTATGACTCGAGTTCCTACATTAAAGACTAGCTGCATTGCTAATATCACAAATACACAGCTTTTGCAGGCTGCTAATGGTGCATAGCACAAGTTTTTAGGGAGGGCAGGGTTCCTATTACCTTTGGTCACATATTGAAGGAGAGATAACCCCGGGTCAAATGCCAAGGCCAGTTGGTGAGGACTTCCTCCCTCCTAAGAGGTAAGTTACCCCAATAAATAGCATAGAGTTTGTATTTATATTGGACCAAATGACAAATTTGTAAGTAATTGGATCTATGAGAAGAGATGAACAGTATATTGGGAGGAGAGTAATGGAAATGGGGGTACAAGGAAGGAGAAGGAGAGGGAGACCAAAGCGAAGGTGGATGGACTGTATCAAGGATGACCTTCGATCAAAGGGATTAACCGGTGATGAAGTGCGGGACAGAGGTAGATGGATCTATTTATACAAATTGGCCCCCTCAGCCCTGTCCCCCAAGTAATCCTGCCAGAAAGCAAAGTGGTTGCTCAGTCCAGGTGTGTGAGTGAGCTGGGTAGCTGACTACCCCGACCCCCCACCTGCTAACTAGCGGTTGGGGTGGTTATCCCTCCCTAAAATTATCATAGCTCGTCTTTCAGCTTCGCCGAAAGTGTACCCTTATAAATAGCGTAGGGTTTGTATGTTAGGAAAAATGACATTTTCAATATTAAACTTACCCGATAATCATGTAGCTGTCAACTCCGTTGCCCGACAGAATTCTATGGAGGGATACGCCAGCTATCACAATACTAGAAGGGGGTGTATTTACCAGCGCCACCTGTGGCCAGGTACTCAAGTACTTCTTGTTGACACCTCCTCAATTATTCCTCTGTCGTGCTTCCGGCAAGACGTTCTGGGATACGCTTATGTTCTTGGAGTATTTTCACGACTTTGGTGAAGTATTTCTCTTTGATTTCGGCTGTCGCTTTACTGGAAACTTCTATATTAGCTTAGTTAGCTTTTGGAATTAATTTGATTAATTATGGTGGCGAAGAGAGTATGAACTCTCGTTCACCTTTCAATGGCCGACCCTTCCCTTAGACGGAAGTGTTGGTGTCTAAGAGAGTATAGACTCTCTTTCTTAATTTTGCTTAACAAAAGTTATAGATTTATTTTATATCTCTCCGCCTCTTATAGGCCTCTTCGATTAACTTCCTTTTATTATAAACTTATTAAAATTAATTTTTATATTTGTTTATATTCGACCTTCCTAATAGTAGGCGGTCTTTTCTTGGTACCGAAGTTAATTAACATTGAGCCCGTCATTTCGGTTTTACCTGTTAACATATTATGCTATTTCCGCCACAGAGTTTGAAAGAATTTCTTTGATAGTCTCGTACTGTTTTCAAAGTTGAACTAACGTTTTGTTTTGTCTCTGCAGTTGTTGACGTTCAGAACGTTCAACTTGCACTCTATCGTTACGATAGAGAAAGAATGTTCACGGTTTCACGTTGCAGTAAGAGTAACCGTGTCTAGCGTTTTGTTCATTCTTTCTTAACTTAATGGTTTTGATCCTAATAAAGGAACTTTTCAGTTTTTTTCCTTTAACAATAATATGTTTTAACGATATATATGATTGGGCTCTTCTCTCAGGTTCTAAGTCAAGAGAGAGAGAGAGAGAGAGAGAGAGAGAGAGAGAGATAGAGACGTAGGGAGAAAGAGGATAAACGTTTCATTCAAGCCTGCCAGGCGTACGAGTAACGTCGTTATCGTTTTTGCTCTTCTCCCTAGTCTCTTTAGGGGAAGAAACTAAACGTTTCTAGAGTGATCTAGTGTTTAGTCTCTTTCCAGCCACTGAATTATCTTTCATTAGATTTTTCTGTTACATTGTAATTCTGTTTTCGCAATTACTAACTTTTGAGAAAGGATAGAATTGCGTGTTTCAGGTACAAACCACTTAAAGTTTCGAGTTCAGTGAAATAAGTGCAAACAGAAATCAAAGTGATAAGTGATTAGCGCAAAGTATGTCAGTGTTGTGCGTGAGGGTACTTTTGTGCGCGCCAGTCGTCCTCCCAGTCCGGGACCTCTTGCAAGCTCCCAAGCCCAGGGGAGAAGCAATGTCGAAGGGCAGAAGGGTTCAGCAGGCCTTGATCGGCGCACAGAAGTATCCTCGGTGGTTGTGGGCGTGTCTTACCGAGACCGTCACTCCCACCCGCAGACGATTGAGCCCTTATTTTGCTCGTCTGCAGAAGAAATTTAGGGGAGAAAACGCTGGTCTCAGGTCTCAAGACCTTTTAAACGTTAAGTCCAGACCTATGCCAGACGTACGAAGTTAGAGTTCACAGTCATTGGGTTAGCTCTGACTCTCCTCAGTCATCAGTTGAATGCACTCCGCCTAAGAGGAGTAAGGTTCTGCCACAACAGAGCTCGACTGTTAAGGCTTTACCTCAGCCTACTGTAGTTTCTGCCGACCCCAAGTGGACTCTACTACAGTCCATGCAAGCTCTGCTTTCGGACTTGATGCGTGAGTGTCGGGCTGAGAGTGTTGCGCCTCCGCCTCCGCCTACACTCCCTCCGCCTATGCTCGCTCCGCCTGATCGCAGTACCACCTGCCAGGCGTACGATGTTGTGGACTCTACTACAGTCCATGCAAGCACAGCTTTCGGACTTGATGCGTGAGTGTCGGGCTGAGAGTGTTGCTCCTCCGCCTCCGCCTACACTCCCTCCGCCTACACTCGCTCCGCCTGATCGCAGTACCACCTGCCAGGCGTACGATGTTGTGGACTCTACTACAGTCCATGCAAGCACAGCTTTCGGACTTGATGCGTGAGTGTCGGGCTGAGAGTGTTGCTCCTCCGCCTCCACCTACACTCCCTCCGCCTACGCTCGCTCCGCCTGATCGCAGTACCACCTGCCAGGCGTACGATGTTGAGCCACGTGCTGAGTTTGCTGTTCCCAGTGGTGTTCAGCCTCCGCCTTCCTTAAGGCAACCTTTACAATGGGATCAGGAGGATTATACCTCTCTTCCTCCGCCTCCACTTGCTGCTCCACCAGTGATGCAACACTCGGTTGAGGTACAACAACCTCTCCCGTCCATGAGTCAGTCTCCTCAGCTCTCGCTGCAGCGAGCTCAACCCTCCACAAGGCAAGCACCACAACACCTTAGCCTTGCGCCTCAGGAGCCTCAGCTTGCGAGACATTTACCTTGTTCTGCGCAGCCTCTTCCTCATCGCGCTCCGCTCACACCACAGGAACTGGAACTTGCTACTCCGCTTCCGCCAACCGCTCAGCAAGCGCAACCCTTGGGTTCAACCACTCATGCTAGGAGTCAGCCTCCTCCACCCATGCGCCTTCCTTCTGCTTGTCTTTTATTCAGCCTTTGCAGACTGAGCCTCAGGTGTTCCCTCAACAGAGTCTTGAAGAGGAAACCACAACTATTGTTGTTCCAGCTCGTTCTGACTCTGCTGTTCAGCATACCTTACCTCCATTTTCAAACCATGGCAAAAATATGAATCATGAGTTATGAATGTAAGGTAAACATTATGTTGATTTTTAAACCCCATGCAAGCATGCATAAAGCACTCTAGCACTGGTCATGGAATTTCTGAGAAATGTTAAACGCCATGCACACGCTCTGCTTTCCTTACAGCAGGCTCTGCTTACAGCAGGCTCTGCTTACTACATGCTCAGCATACAGCATGCTCTGCATTCAGCATGCTCTGCATACAACATGCTCTGCATACAGCATGCTCTGCATTCAGCATGCTCTGCATACAACATGCTCTACATACAGCATGCTCTGCATACAGCATACTCTGCATACATCATGCTCTGCATACCTTACCGCATGCTTCTCAGTCACACATCTTGGGTTGTTGCCAACTCACTAGACTGTCAAGCAGTTTCATAACGTTGCCTTCTAGTCTGCTGCTTTTGCACCAGTGAACCCTCACTCAGAGAACTTAGCTTTTCTAGGATAAGGTCCCTGTAGATGAGAAAGTTCTTTTCTCCCTCCTTCTGATATTCCCTTGAGGACTCTGTCATTTGGAGGGAGCCTTTAGCTGCATAACCTCTTATGGACTTTTATTTAAGCATAACATGCTTCCAGGGAAGGTTATGGTTCCACTTCAGTCGCTAATCCCGTCTGTTACCACACCTGCTCCCATAGACCTTGAGCTGTGTTGCATGACATGCAGTCCAAGCTTAGTCCTTGTTAGAGGATTTTTTGTTTACGGAGTCAATGTGTCACGGGGAAGACGTTCAACAACCAACAGAAGTGACTTGTTGTGACGCAGTGCGGCAACCTCAGCAACCCGTTAAGGAGTTGTCTGTACGACCCAGACAGTCTAGACAGATTCGGGTTGTCACTGTACTTCCTCGCTTGCCCATGATTGACAGTTCACAGACTGTGCAGCAGTATCATGATCTTGTGTCCGGCTCCGTCAGACGACTGGCTTTTAAGAGCTCCCACAAGTCGTCGCTGTCTGGAGATTTTCAAATGGACTATGGATCTGACCAAGGAACTGGGCCTCCTGGTCAATTTTGAGGAGTCTCAGCTCGTTCCATCCCAGACCATTGTCTCCTTGGGTATGGATCTTCAGAGTCGAGCTTTTCGGACTTTTCCGTCGGCCCCAAGGATCTTCCAAGCCCTAGAATGCATCCAGAGCATGCTGAGAAGGAACCGATGCTCAGTCAGGTAGTGGATGAGTCTAACAGGGACACTTTCATCGCTGGCCCTGTTCATCGTGTTAGGGAGACTCCACCTCCCCTCCTTTCAGTATCATCTAGCTGCTCACTGGATAAAGGACATGACGCTAGAGACGGTCTCAGTTCCTGTTTCCGAAGAGAGGAGGTCTTCTCTCGCGTGGTGTAAGAACAGCTTTCTTCTCAAGGAAGGCTACCTTTGGCTGTTCAGAAACACGACCGCCGTCTCCTCTCGGACGCATCAGACACGGGCTGGGGTGCGACTTTGGACGGACAAGAATGCTCGGGAACATGGAATCAGGAGCAAAGGACACTTCACATCATTTGCAAGAAGTTGTTGGCGGTTATTCTGGCCTTGATAAACTTCAAGTCCCTCCAGCTTAACAAAGTGGTGGAGGTGGACTCTGACAACACCACAGCCCTGGCTTACATCTTCAAGCAGGGAGGGACTCTTTCGTGGAAGTTGTTCTAGATCGCAAGGGACCTACTCATCTGGTCTTTAGATCGAAAGCTAACTGGTAACGAGGTTCATTCAGGGCGGTATGAATGTCTTGGCAGATCACCTCAGACGGAAGGGTCAGGTCATCCCCACAGAGTGGACCCTTCTCAAGAGTGTTTGCAACAGACTTTGGGCCCTGTGGGGTCAGCCAACCATAGATCTGTTCACTACCTCGATAACCTAGAGACTCCTGTTGTATTGTTCTCCGATTCCAGACCCAGCAGCAGTTCACGTGGATGCTTTTCTGCTGGATTGGTTCCATCTCGACCTGTATGCATTCCCGCCGTTCAAGATTGTCAACAGAGTACTTCAGAAGTTCTCCTCTCACTAAGGGACACGGCTGACGTTGGTTGGCTCCGCTCTGGTCCGCGAGAGAATGGTTCTTAGAGGTACTGCAATGGCTGGTCGACATTCCCAGGACTCTTCCTCTAGGAGTGAACCTTCTAGTCTACCTCACGTAAAGAAGGTACACCCAATCCTCCACGCTCTTCGTCTGACTGCCTTCAGACTTTCGAAAGACTCTCAAGAGCTAGGGGCTTTTCGAAGGAGGCAGCCAGAGCGATTGTCAAAGCAAGGAGAACATCCACTCTCAGAATCTATCAGTCTCAAGGGGAAGTCTTCCGTAGCTGGTACAAGACCAATGCAGTTTCCTCAACCAGTACCACTGTAACCCAGATTGCTGACTTCCTGTTATATCTAAGGAAAGTAAGATCCCTTTCAGCTCCTACGATCAAGGGTTACAGAAGTATGTTGGCAGCGGTTTTCCGCCACAGAGGCTTGGATCTTTCCACCAACAAAGATCTACAGGACCTCCCTAGGTCTTTTGAGACCTCAAAGGAACGTCGGTTGTCCACTCCAGGCTGGAATCTAGACGTGGTCCTAAGGTTCCTTATGTCATCAAGATTTGAACCTCTCCAATCAGCCTCTTTTTAGGACCTCACATTAAAAACTCTTTTCCTCGTGTGCTTGACAACAGCTAAAAGAGTAAGTGAGATCCACGCCTTCAGCAGGATCATTGTTTTCACATCTGAAACGGCTACATGTTCCTTGCAGCTCGGTTTTTGCTAAACGAGCTTCCTTCACGTCCTTGGCCTAAGTCGTTCGAGATCCCAAGCCTGTCCAACTTGGTGGGGAATGATCTGAAAAGAGTACTTTGCCCAGTTAGAGCTCTTAGGTACTATCTAAAAAGGTCTTAACCTTTACAAGGACAATCAGAAGCCTTATAGTGTGCTATCAAGAAACCTTCTTTTCCAAGTTCTAAGAACTCAGTTTCTTACTATTCAGGCTTCTGATTAGAGAAACACATTCTCGTCTGAAGGAAGAAGACCTTGCTTTGCTGAAGGTAAGGACACATGAAGTGGGAGCTGTGGCTACTTCAGTGGCCTTCAAACAGAACCATTCTCTGCAGAGTGTTATGGATGCAACCTATTGGAGAAGCAAGTCAGTGTTCGCATCATTCTATCTCAAAGATGTCCAGTCTCTTTACGAGTACTGCTACACCCTGGGACCATTCGTAGCAACGAATGCAGTAGTAGGCGAGGGCTCAGCCACTACATTTCCATAATCCCATAACCTTTTAACCTTTCTCTTGAATACTTTTTATGGGTTGTACGGTCGGCTAAGAAGCCTTCCACATCCTTGTTGATTTGGCGGGTGGTCAATTCTTTCTTGAGAAGCGCCGAGGTTAAAGGTTGTGATGAGGTCCTTTAGTATGGGTTGCAGCCCTGTATACTTTAGCACCTTTGAGTTGATTCAGCCTCCCAAGAGGAACGCTGCGCTCAGTAAGGAAGACGATCTTATTAAAGGCAGAGTAACGGTTCAAGTCGACTTCCTTACCAGGTACTTATTATTTCATTGTTATTGTGGATAACTGATTATATGAAATACGGGATACTTAGCTATCCTTTAGTCTTGTACACTGGTTTTTCACCCACCCCCCTGGGTGTGAATCAGCTACATGATTATCGGGTAAGTTTAATATTGAAAAATGTTATTTTTATTAGTAAAATAAATTTTTGAATATACTTACCCGATAATCATGATTTAATCGACCCTCCCTTCCTCCCCATAGAGAACCAGTGGACCGAGGAATAATTGAGGAGGTGTCAACAAGAAGTACTTGAGTACCTGGCCACAGGTGGCGCTGGTAAATACACCCCCTTCTAGTATTGTGATAGCTGGCGTATCCCTCCATAGAATTCTGTCGGGCAACGGAGTTGACAGCTACATGATTATCGGGTAAGTATATTCAAAAATTTATTTTACTAATAAAAATAACATAATTACTTACAAATTTGTCATTTCATTATTAAGTTTTCATATTTCTTTAGGTATTATTGTGTTTAATAATGCTTTATTAACGCATTTTTGTATTCGATTTTTCAATGTTGGGAGCATTTAAACAATCAACAATTTCATTAGTTTGTTTACCTTTGGTTGGGATCAGCTGATTCCAAGGTTTTGCGACATTATTGAGAATATGCGCACATACGAATAACAAGGAGCATTGTTTATGTAATTTATTAACTTATTACAAATATAATCTTAATGAATATTATATCGGCATCAATATGTTGTTAGGGTATCATAGTTTTCGTATACAATAGTTTGTTTATAGCCATTATTATAAATTATCATATGAATACGTCTCTCTCTCTCTCTCTCTCTCTCTCTCTCTCTCTCTCTCTCTCTCTCTCTCTCTCTCTCTCTCCCAGGATATATCTTTAGACATCATTAGAAAAGCTGGGTATCGTCAGTCGATGTTTCGGTAATGAGAATGCTAATATTACTCGATAACGTATCAAAAGGAAATCACTCAATTGGCCAGTTCACCTTCCGCCATAAATATGATGTCACCAGACATACTGTACTGTACTTTTCTTAAATTCACGTCAATTAGTACTGTACTCAGAATAACTAATACCTGTACAAACCAATGAAATACTTGGTATCATTTCTCAATGTTTCGATGATGGGTATGATAAATAACATTACTTGGTAACGAATTAAACAAAATCACATGATTTGCCAGCTTTCCTTCCATCAGAAACATTATGTCTCCAGACGTGTGACATGAATTTGCAAAGCAAGACTTGCAAAATATGTAAAACCAGTCGCTGTTTTCTGGCACGAAATAAAAGAAAATACTTCCATATCAAGTAAAAGTATTTACCAGTAAATTTTATTATGTAAAAGAGAATATATTGTTTTTAAGAAAATATCTGCCCTATTAGCTTACTTTTATCAGATATATATCGATCTGTATTAGAGATGAAACAAAGGAAATAAAACACATTGAATATGAGATTCTGCTCTAGTTATGGCGTCAAATCTACGCTAAATAGTAGTCATAAACTGATGTAGACCCTTGAAATGTTTTGTATCGTTACTTGATATTTGGATTATGGGACTATTATTATTAATCAATTGCCATTTGAAAGGAAATCCCTCGATTTGCCTACTTGTTTTCCACCTGAAATATGACAACCATTTATATGAAAACAGATACAGTATAAAACTTTTCGTAATATATTTGTTATTTAAAATAAATACTGTATATTATCAATAAAAGAAAATGTTAACTTACCAAGATGAATTACTAAATTCTTATGCAAGAAAATAGATTATTTCTAAGGAAATATTTGTCTTACTAGTGTACTATTTCTAACAGATTTGTGTCATCACAGTGGAAAAGTGGTCGTAAAGGCGCACGGTCTTTAGTTCCATTGGTCGTAATTCTATGACTACCTGTACAATACTGTACCTGCTATCAAATATTTCCCAGGAAATTCCCGTCTGTGATCAAAGCAAAGAGCGTATGAGTGAGCGGAGGAGATGGTGCTTCTCCCCGCTACCACTAGTAACAACTGGAAAGATTGTTGACGCCTCGTTGAGACATATAGCCGTTTGTCAGCTTGCGCTGATTTCTTCTCTTATGTAATGAACTACAGGTTTGTATTGTTAGGAAAAATACATATTAATTCCAAATTTGTCGTATTTCCTGGGTATACAAACCCGAGTCCTTTAATCTAACTTCCCTTCTCAACCACCTCACTTAGTCCTGGGCTGAAATGTCAAAAGTAAAGCTATTCCTGCTGGGGAAGGGCATGGAGCTTCTTGCATGCACCCTTGACTAGCTGGTTAACTATTCGTTACCAAGTTTCAACGACTGTCCTCAGCTCATGCTGAATCACTCCCTAATTGAAGGACTCAGGTTTGTTTAGTTAGGAAGAATAGAAATCACTTATGAAATTTTTAATATTTATCTGTTCGGGTACTAATGATCTTTAATTTTACAGGACCTGGGACTGGAGTTCCTTTTCATTTTCATGGACCAGGTTTTGCTGAAACATTGTAAGTTGATGCTAAGTTGTAGCTGATTTTTCTATTAGAGCAATCTTGAAAATCAATTTCACCTACAAACCCATTCCTGATGGAAAGTACTATAGTACAGTAATTCAAATACTATCTATAACTGCCACCGGGGTGAAGTTTGTTCTTATATTGTATTTAAATTAAATTCTCTCTCTCTCTCTCTCTCTCTCTCTCTCTCTCTCTCTCTCTCTCTCTCTCTCTCTCTCTCTCTCTCTCTCTCTCTCTCTCTCTCTCTCTCTCATGAAATATAAAAGCCATTGGTTGTGCCCTCCCATTTTCCATTTTCCTTCATACATTTATTAGTACTGTTCCATAGGGAATACATTTTAACATCTTTTAAATAGAATTTGTTCCGATACAGATACAAACACTTGTTCTTCACATAGGAGATAGAAATTAGGGTAAGCTGAAACACGGCCCTAAATTCTTTTATCGACGTGTCAATAACAAGTTCGGCTGTTAACAGTGGTATCCAGGACTTCCCCCCCCCCTGCTCTCTCACAACAATCCCACTTTGATTTTAGCTCTGCTGTAGAGCAGATACTGTACTGTATTCTCTTTCATACTTCTAGAACTGGCTTTCTGGCATTATTATAGTAAAACACGGAAAAATCTTTACTAATAAAGGAATGCAGTTTTATATAGAAAAACTCCCGTTCTCTTCGAAAATTACTCTATTTCTGTCGCAAATGAATAGTTAATAAAATATACCCTAAAATATCTTTCGGTAATGGTGGTCACACGGTGTGAACTTGGGGTTTTGGTTGGGGGAAATTTAATGGTGAATCAATAAATAATGGTAAAACTAACTTTTTCTTCTCTATACTTTATTCTCTGGGATGCATAATAAATCCATGAAAAATCATCCAAAATATGGGCATCCTCTTCCCCTGAAATATTTATTTTACTCTTTGGTTTACATTTTACAAACCACACGTATCTGCTCTAGTTTGTATAATTGTACATATCTTATTATGCAATAACCACCTTATACTCCCTGTGCACTGGCCATCCTCCCACTTTCTTTTTACCAATGGAATTACTCCTGTTTGTTTGTTTGTATGCAGCTCCTCCTTCCTTCCTCTACCATACGATGAAGTTTGCCATATTTTGGCATGTTTTTATGCTCCAGTGTGACGTAGGCAGTTCTGTGACACACGCCCCATTTTCTTAGGATGACTCCTCAGTTCCTTTGTGGTTGTGTTATGTGTTGGTTGTGCATTATGGAGCCCAACATAAAAAAGTGTAATGGCTGCCATTATGGCCATATGGATGCTATAGCCAAGTTTCACAGTGGGTATTACAGTACACCTATTGTGAACAAATTTTTAAAAGCTCCTTGTGTTATCCCTCAAAAGCTTAAAGTGTCTCAAGTGCGATTCAGAGTTAGTTTTCAGGGAAGACCAGCCCATATTCTACTGTAACTTGACTATAAAGATTGCTGACACTTGATGCTGCGGAGGGCAGAGCCTCCTGTTAGCGAGAGGGCTGCCCTACTGCAGCTGGCTACAGATGACTCATCTGCGAACAGGAAGGTTGCCCAACACCTGGAGGAGGGCCTTCGGGCAGCTTGTCAGCTTTCCTACAGCCAGCTGGGCAAGGCCAGACAGAAGGATAGCATTATGAGTTTTCAAAGCTTGTTCCTGGGCTTACCCTGGAAGGATCCTCCTACGAGTAACCCAGGGTAGTATTCATCTGCATCTGCTCACATCCGAAGCAGACCAAACGTAAGTTGGGTGAGCACAGGCTGAGGTGGCTACATCCAGAGATACAAGACCTCTAAAGTCTTGCTGGGAGTGCGAATCATAGAGTCGCATCCTGCCTGGGACAGTTACCAGCCAGTTGGTTTGAAACTTCTACCCACTAAATGGTGAGTCTCCACTGTAAATAACTAAAGGGTTTGTATATAGTGCCGGAACAAATGAAAAATTTGTAAATAATTTGTATTTTTTCCTAACTATACAAACTTTTAGTTATCTATCTATACAAACCTTGAGCTACTTGCACATACTGGTCCTGCCATCACTTTCCCCCAAGAAGTTCTGCTTGCAATTTCAAAGTGACACACTAGTGCGAGTGTGAGCGAGGTGGGCAGGTATAACCCCCCATCTCTGCTAACTAGCGCTTGGTAGGTAGTTACATCTTGCTTAAAAGTCTTCCGTTTCGTTTCAGCTGTCGCTGAAATATATCTCCACTGTAAATAGGTCAAGGTTTGCATTGTTAGGAAAAATACAGATTATTTTCAAATTTGTCATATCTTTTATTTGTCTGTGGTCTTTAACCTCATGTCATTTGAGTTTAATTTTACTATACTGTATATGTAGGAAATATGTTTAATTATTGAAATATATATGCATTAAAAAACCTCCATGATTTTGTTTTTTCAGGTGGGGTCGGAAAAGATGGTTCATGTATCCTCCTCATGTTAACCCAAATTTTCATCCTAATCGTACAACTCTACAATGGCTTATTGAGGATTATCCTCGTAGAAAAGATGACATCAATCTTTATGAATGTACCCTGTCACCTGGTGAGGTAGGGGTCTTTTTATCATGTATTAAGCATCAACTCTAAATTTTTTCCTAAAGGTTTATGAACTTTGGAGTACTGAAGTAAGATATGATAAGTTTTAAAATAATTTAAGAAATGTATTGAGATTTGTTCCTATACACAATACAAATCTTGTCCTTTAATAGGAGTACGACTTCTGTAAAATTGGAAATAATCGTATAAACTTTAAACAAGGTAGTGGTTGTTAGTAGTAGTAGCTGACGAGTTGTGGGTAGGTCCCACTCACCAACCAGATAGCGTAACCTTTTCTTTGACTTCAGCCTCTGAAAAGTTCAGTCTTACTTTATGGCACCCTCATCTGGCTGTTTTAATCATTTGCTTTATCTGTTAGTTTGAAGATGGGTCTTGCAGTCATGTCTGAGGGATATTACAATTGGAATTGCAGTGTTCTATGATAGATGTATTTGTACTACTGTTACTCTGCTACCTGCCTCTATCCAATACTGTGTACTTGATCCTGTTGAGTGGCATGTCTGTTGTTGTCTCCCTCGTGTGTGTGACCAACAACATGAGCCTAAGGAAGGTCTTCTTTGAAAATTGCGGGTGCTCCTTTGGCAGACCGGAACCAAGTGTAAGGGGAGGGGTGCCGTTCTTCTTCTTCCCTTCAGGGTCTACCAGTCCTGGAAGGCGATAACAGCGTATCACCTGGCTGTAGCATTCATCCTACAAGAGTGTAGTCTTTAGTATACACAACTTTGGAGAAGATGAACTTCAAGTCTCCCTTCTTTTTTCATCTTCACTCCGATTCATAAAAGTTACGCTTGCTTAACTCTCAATGTTTCTCTCCTTGTGAGAGACACTGCTGTTTGCACTGTTAGTCTGGAGGAAGGGCCCTCCAATTACCCTTCCTGGACGAGATAGACCTTTCTTTTTCGAGAGAGAAAGAATTGGCTAGTGTCAATGATATTGGTACACACTACTACTATTGTCAGATGTGATGCTGTTATGATTAGCAGACTGTGGCCGGGGGGGGGGGGGGGGGGTATAGCATGTAGACTTACTATCTGATTAACAACCCCAATCCCTTTTAATTTGCTCCAGGGAGCACTGTGATAAATGGGTACCACCTCTTATTTTAGTTCTGGGCATGGGGACCCAACAAACATGTACTTCTGGGCAAGGGAACCCAACAAATAATATATACTTCAGGAAAGTTTTTTTCAGTTTCATTTCACTGTCACTGCATTACAAAGCATATTGTGTAAGATTTTTCATAATTCTGACCATCCTTTACATTCACATCTTCCCGGCCAGTACCATCCTGTTCGTAATACTAGGTAAACAGTCATTTCTAATAGTCATGCCTTCATAATGAGGCTCAATACTACACAGTATTCTAGAAGTTTTATTCCAGCTGTGACCAAGTTGTTGAATGATCCTTCCTAATCATGTAGTTGAATTGGTAGAACTTCAAAAGTTCCAGCTTGCTGAAAAATGTTTTTATGTTGAACAGGTTGACATAATTCTCTTTTTATAGTTTATTGTATACTTTAGTTTAATTGTTCTTTACTTCTCATATAGTTTATTAATTTCTTTATTTCCTTTCCTCACTGGGCTATTTAATTTGATGGAGCCATTAAGCTTATAGCATCCTGCTTTTCTAACTAGGGTTGTAGCTTAGCTGGTAATAGTATCATATTATAGTACATAGTTTTAAAATACTTTCCTCTTATATTTTATTCACTATCAAGTTTAATGACATATTAAAGTTTACTGGAGTTTAATCCATGTTGTCAATGCATAATAATTTGTAGTTTTTAGGTTTGCAGTGCTTGACTATATGTATAGCTTAATAAATTTAGAATTTTTCTTCTAATTTCTTAAGCAGGGTTTGTGCATTTTGGTTTAGTTTTTCATAAACCAAATACATCTTTTATAAAACACTGATGTATCATACTCATGTAAGATTTATAGGAAATCTCAAGCAGACTGGAATGGGATTTTGAGTGATCTTTTGGGCCTTAATTTGTCACAGTTGTATTGTAGTGTTGATCCTGTTGTCTTTCTGAATGAGAATTTAGTTAATATAATTGATAGGTATATTCCTTCTCGTGTGCTAAGGTACCGAGTGCAGAACAAACCATAGTTCAGTGATGCTTGTAGATGTGCTTATTTGGAGAAGCAGGAAGCCTATCATCTTTAGACTGGTAACAGATCAGATTTGACCTGGAATAATTATACTCAGCTTAGTGCTTTTGCTCAAAGAGTTTGTTTCAACTGCAAATGATTACAATTTAACCATAAAAGAATCCCTTTCTGGTACAACCCAGGAACATAAGTGATGGACTACTCATAAATCTGCATTTTTTGGTGTAGATGCAACAGTTCCTCCTTTACTTAAACCTAATGGCGCTGTCCCTCACTGTCCAAGGGAAAAGGCAAGCTTTTTGGCTCATGTGTTTGACAGTAAGCAGAGTAATGAGAAAATTTATCTTCTGCATTCCTGTTTTCCCGAGGCTAAACCACCTAGTTTAGCTTTTCAATCTTGAGAAATTAAAGCTCTGTTGATTGACCTAGATGCTTATGGAGGTGTAGACCCAAATGGTATTTTTCCTTTGTTTTTAATAAAGACTACGGATTTCTTAGCTCCAAAGTTATCTGTTATTTAGTGCAAGTTAGCAAGAAGAGGAGCTTTTAGCGCTTGTTGAAGATTTGGTAATGTTACTCCATTATGTAAATGTGTTTGTGGTAGCTCAAGCCCAACTGATTACTGCCCAATTACCATAACTCCCATACTATCTAAAGTTTTTGAATGTCTTTTGGCAAAATGTCTTAATAGGTTTGCTGAAGGTAATTATCTGTTCTCTAGTTTGCAATTGGGTTTTCGTAAAGGCCTTGGAGCATGTGATGCCCTTCTTATAATCTCCAGTGCTGTACAGAAATCCCTTGATTGGGGCTAGGAAGTTCGTATGATTGGCCTTGATTTTAGTGCTGCCTTTTGCCGTGTTAATCATGAGGCCCTTGTTTTCAAACTTAAATAGTTGGGAGTGGGTGGGTCACTTCTTAGCATTATTATTGAAATTTTAAGTGATAGATTGCAAAGAGTTGTTGTTGATTGGCACCATAGTGAATATAGGAATGTGATATTTGGTGTTCCTTTGGGTAGTGTTCTTGGCCCATGACTTTTCATACTATACAAACATGACAACATACACCTCCTTACCTTTTGCTGAATATTTCTCGCATATCGTTTATGGATCTGGAGAAAGCATATGATAGAGTTGATAGGGAAGCAATGTGGAATGTGATGAGGTTATATGGAGTTGGTGGATGGTTGTTGCAAGCAGTGAAAAGTTTCTACAAAGGTAGTAAAGTATGTGTTAGAATAGGAAATGAGGTGAGCGATTGGTTTCCGGTGAGAGTGGGGCTGAGACAGGGATGTGTGATGTCGCCGTGGTTGTTTAACTTGTATGTTGATGGAGTGGTGAGAGAGGTGAATGCTAGAGTGCTTGGACGAGGATTAAAACTGGTAGGCGAGAATGATCATGAATGGGAGGTAAATCAGTTGTTGTTTGCGGATGATACTGTACTGGTAGCAGACACAGAAGAGAAGCTTGACCGACTAGTGACAGAATTTGGAAGGGTGTGTGAGAGAAGGAAGTTGAGAGTTAATGTGGGTAAGAGTAAGGTTATGAGATGTACGAGAAGGGAAGGTGGTGCAAGGTTGAATGTCATGTTGAATGGAGAGTTACTTGAGGAGGTGGATCAGTTTAAGTACTTGGGGTCTGTTGTTGCAGCAAATGGTGGAGTGGAAGCAGATGTACGTCAGAGAGTGAATGAAGGTTGCAAAGTGTTGGGGGCAGTTAAGGGAGTAGTAAAAAATAGAGGATTGGGCATGAATGTAAAGAGAGTTCTATATGAGAAAGTGATTGTACCAACTGTGATGTATGGATCGGAGTTGTGGGGAATGAAAGTGATGGAGAGACAGAAATTGAATGTGTTTGAGATGAAGTGTCTGAGGAGTATGGCTGGTGTATCTCGAGTAGATAGGGTTAGGAACGAAGTGGTGAGGGTGAGAACGGGTGTAAGAAATGAGTTAGCGGCTAGAGTGGATATGAATGTGTTGAGGTGGTTTGGCCATGTTGAGAGAATGGAAAATGGCTGTCTGCTAAAGAAGGTGATGAATGCAAGAGTTGATGGGAGAAGTACAAGAGGAAGGCCAAGGTTTGGGTGGATGGATGGTGTGAAGAAAGCTCTGGGTGATAGGAGGATAGATGTGAGAGAGGCAAGAGAGCGTGCTAGAAATAGGAATGAATGGTGAGCGATTGTGACGCAGTTCCGGTAGGCCCTGCTGCTTCCTCCGGTGCCTTAGATGACCGCGGAGGTAGCAGCAGTAGGGGACTCAGCAGTATGAAGCTTCATCTGTGGTGGAAATGTGGGAGGTTGGGCTGTGGCACCCTAGCAGTACCAGCTGAACTCGGCTGAGTCCCTGGTTAGGCTGGAGGAACGTAGAGAGTAGAGGTCCCCTTTTTGTTTTGTTTCTTGTTGTTGTCGGCTACCCCCCAAAATTGGGGGAAGTTCCTTTGGTATATGTATGTATGACAAACATGACATGTGGTTTGGCCTAGAAAACAAGCTTGTTGTATAAGCAGATGATGTTACACTTTTTGCATCAATTCCATCCCTGAATGTAGATCTAGGATTGCTAAATCCCTTAATAGAGATCTAGCTAAAGTTAGTGTATGGTGCAAATTATAGGGCATGAAGTTGAATCCTAACAAAACTAAAAGTATGATTGTAAGTTTCAAGGACAGTGGCTCCTCAACATCCAGATCTCAGCATTGATAACGTTTCTTTATATCTGTATGACTCTTTTTAAAATTTTAGATGTGATTCTCAACAGCAAATCTACTTTTGAGAAACACATTAGGTCAGTATCTTCAGTTGCACAAACAATTGGGTTACAGAGAAAGTTGTTTAAGATTTTCGATGATCAATCTGCTCTTGAGAAGTGTTATAATTTTTTCATTCTACTTTGTTTCCAGTATTGTTCTCCTGTCTGGTCTTTAGCTGCGGATTCTCATCCTAATTTGTTGGAAACAAACTTAGGGTCTATTAAATTTCTTATTCCTGATCTAGATATTAATCTCTGGGACGTTCTTTCAATTAGTTTGTTATGCATGTTGCATAATATTTTTCATAATTCTGACCATCCTTTACATTTAGATCTTCCTGGACAGTTATATCGTGTTCGTAATACTAGGCATGCAGTTAATTCTAATAGTCAGGCCTTCTCCACCTTGAGGCTCAATACTACACAGTATTCTTGAAGTTTTATTCCAGCGGTGACCAAGTTGTGAAATGATCTTCCTAATCGGGTACAGTAGTTGAATCAGTAGTACTTTAAAAGTTCTAACTTGCAGCACATGTTTTTATGTTGACCAGGCTGACATAATTCTTTTTATAGTTTATATATGAAATATCTGTTTTGAGGTTCCTAATAATTTTAAAATATTCTATTTTAATTGTTCATTATTTCTCATATCGTTTATTTTATTTATTTCCTTATATCCTCTCCTCACTGCGCTATTTTTCCCTATTGGAGCCCTTGGGCTTATAGAATCTTGCTTTTCAAACTATGGTTGTAGCTTAGCTAATAATACTAATGATAATAATAGTAATAATAATAATGATAATAATAATGATAATGATATTAACAATAAATTTTATAGCTATAATTTTCAATGAAAATATTCATAACCTTGAATTTTTGGTGTTTAAATTGAAGTGTTTGACAAAATTATCTTATTTGTATCTTCAGAAATTTGTTCATTGAAGTTTTGTATACTGGGGCATTGGTGTATTAATTTTTCATTATAGGCATTGCCTTTTAATTTGTTTTTCCTTATTATAGGAAATTAAGTTTTTTCATTTTTCATTTTTATTCTTTACAAACTTATTCTTTAACTTGTATGTTGATGGAGTGGTGAGAGTGGTGAATGCTCGAGTGCTTGGACGAGGATTAAAACTGGTAGACGAGAATGACCATGAATGGGAGGTAAATCAGTTGTTGTTTGCGGATGATACTGTACTGGTTGCAGACACAGAAGAGAAGCTTGGACGATTAGTGACAGAATTTGGAAGAGTGTGTAAGAGAAGGAAGTTGTGAGTTAATGTGGGTAAGAGTAAGGTTATGAGATGTACGAGAAGGAAAGGTGGTGCAAGGTTGAATGTCATGTTGAATGGAGAGTTACTTGAGGAGGTGGATCAGTTTAAGTACTTGGGGTCTGTTGTAGCAGCAAATGGTGGAGTGGAAGCAGATGTACGTCAGAGAGTGAATGAAGGTTGCAAAGTGTTGGGGGCAGTTAAGGGAGTAGTAAAAAATAGAGGGTTGGGCATGAATGTAAAGAGAGTTCTATATGAGAAAGTGATTGTACCAACTGTGATGTATGGATCGGAGTTGTGGGGAATGAAAGTGATGGAGAGACAGAAATTGAATGTGTTTGAGATGAAGTGTCTAAGGAGTATGGCTGGTGTATCTCGAGTAGATAGGGTTAGGAACGAAGTGGTGAGGGTGAGAACGGGTGTAAGAAATGAGTTAGCAGCTAGAGTGGATGTGAATGTGTTGAGGTGGTTTGGCCATGTTGAGAGAATGGAAAATGGCTGTCTGCTAGAGAAGGTGATGAATGCAAGAGTTGATGGGAGAAGTATGAGAGGAAGGCCAAGGTTTGGGTGGATGGATGGAGTGACGAAAGCTTTGGGTGATAGGAGGATAGATGTGAGCAGGCAAGAGAGCGTGCTAGAAATAGGAATGAATGGCGAGCGATTGTGACACAGTTCCGGTAGGCCCTGCTGCTGCCTCTGATGCCTTAGATGACTGCGGAGGTAGCAGCAGTAGGGTATTCAGCATTATGAAGCTTCATCTGTGGTGGATAATGTGGGAGGGTGGGCTGTGACACCCTAGCAGTACCAGCTGAACTCGGTTGAGTCCCTTGTTAGGCTGGGAGGAACGTAGAAAGTAGAGGTCCCCTTTTTGTTTTTGTTTCTTTGTTGATGTCGGCTACCCCCCAAAATTGGGGGAAGTGCCTTGGTATATGTATGTATGTATTCTTTACAAATTAAATACTGTTTTAGAATTTTTGTGTTATCCCTCACTTAAATTGACATTTTCCTCAACAGTACAAAAATAGTCAAGTATCTTGCCATTTACTGTATTTTATGTAATATTCATGCTATAAATAAATGTCCCGAGATTTGAGCTTGTTGTATACCCTTACCCAGAATCAAATCAAGGTGTGGTGCTTAGTGTTCATATAGCATTGATTTTTCTGGGGCCAATCCACTGCGTATCTAAAATTAACAACAAGAGTTAGGTCGCCATCCCGAACAATCAGTCTGCGTGGCGTGACTGAGTGGCCTTGGTACCCCAGTAGCTGGGCGGAACAGAAGTGTACAGACAGTCTGTTCCAAAAGTTGATGGAGGAGCTACAGTGACTTACATCTCCCTTCCATCTTGGACTTGGGATGTCAGTTTCTTCCTCCTTCACAGGGTGGTTCTCGATGGAATGGATGATACCATTCAGCATTGTACTTAAGCACATGCACGCTTTAATAGGCAAAGAAATTGGGGTGGCAGGCCTTGCTCGGGCTATGGTTGACCCTCTTCCCTAATCCTTGGTGCCAGAGGCACACTGTGCTTCACTGTTTGCGTGTGAGTCACGTATCAGGAGATCTCTTATTGCTTTAGGCATGCCCGGGTCTTCCTCAGCCCCCGATTACATACCATCTTCCATCCTAGGGATGGAACGGTCATTCTAATAGAGGTGAGTAGATTATCTGGAGTGTGTTGCTTCATCTTCGCCTGTGTCGGAGGATGAAAGTTCTCTGTGGCAGGGTATCTCAGGGACTCCGGACTGTGAAGATAATTTCTCTCGTTTGTATGTGCAGCGGCCTGGGGGAGGCAACCATGGCTCTTACCTTTAGGGAGGACTTCAGTAATTTGGTGCCCCACAAAGATTGAAGCCCGTGTTGGAGTTTTCCTGGTTGGATCTTGTAGACCTGTCTTTGGAGTGGTTAGATGATCAGATTTGTGGATCTAAGAATTCCTTTTGTTCCAGCAAGTCACACAAGATCTTATCTGGCCTTGCTTCTAGGCAGTATAGGTTCTATACGCAGGGGAATACCACGTCTGCACCTCTGTAGGCAGACCTGTCAGTTTGCGCTTTGACGGTTTGCTGCTGCTGGAGAGACTCAAGGCAGAAGGTATGTCCTTCTTGTCCTCCTGAGTTGGGGCTGAGGTGCCCATTTTGGATCAGATTGTTTTGGGCCTATAGTCAGTGGTTGAGAAGGCTCATTCTATAAACTGGAGGGAACTGAGAGCCATTTGACTTGGTCCTCTAGCATTTCAGGACCATCTGACAGATACAGTAGTAACAGTAGACAACACGACAGCCATCTCTTTCCCGAGGAAGTAGGGGGACTCGTTCAGAGTCTCTTAATCAAGAGGCTCACAAGATTTAGCTTTGGGCAGAGAGAATGAGGATATCCCTGGTTTCCCAGTTCATTCTAGGGATGAACTGGAGGAATCAGATTTAGGGTTCAGAATGGACTCTGTCAGAACGACTTCGACGACCTCTGGAGGAAGTGAATTTCTGTTGCCAAGTGTTTTTCTGTGCCTTTCCAGGATCCCCAGTGTCGAGAACAATGCTGTCCTCCAAGAGTGGGAAGGTCTCCAGACTTACGCCTTCCTACCCTTCTCTCCGGTCAACCTGTCATATGTCTCTAACCCTTATTGCTACCTTCTGGCCTCAGAAGGAATGGTTCCCAAGCCTTTTAGAAGTCCTGTTGAGCGTCCATTCCACTTGGCAGAGAGACCATATCTTCTCAAACAGTCCCACTTTCATTGTTTCCATTAGGAGCTCCATGTGCTTCAACTTCAGGCTTGTCCTTCAGAGTCTAATCAGTTGGCATTAGCTAGACAGTATTCTCACTGAGTCTATTAGGTTAAATGGGTGGTCTTTTAACGTTGGTGTCTGCCAAAAGGTCATTCTTCTTCCAGACCCTCTTTGCCTAAGATTGCTGAGTTCATGGTTTATGTTCGTCAAAAAAGAGGCTTTGTTTCCTCGCTGCATAAAAGGTTATTGGTCAATGTTTTATGTATTTAAGGCGAGACTTCCTAAGATCTCCAGCTCTTACATTCTTAGGGATCTTGTTTGATCTTTCTCTATCACTCACCCTAGAGCCAAGCTGGCCCTTAGGTCTCCTCCGTATGAACCTTAGGAGACGGCGTCTGTGAGGGCTCAATTGTCCAAGACACACACTCTCGTTTCCTTGGCTGCAACCAAAGGAGTGAGCAAGCCCCATGCTCTTTTGTGCCAAGTTGCCAATTGTGGTCGAGATTTAATTCTGTCCTATCTTCCAGAATTTTTGGTAAAGACAGAGTCTATGTTGCACCCTCTTCCCAGGTTCTTCCCTTTAAAAGTGCTCTCCAACTTTGTTGGTAACTTAAGAGGAATAATTGTTCCTTTGTCCTGTGTTAGCCCTCTCGATTTACTTGCACAGAGTAGCCACTGTTCCTAGCTGTCCTGTTCAATTATTTTTGTCTCCTCACCACCAGTCCCTAATAGTTATACAAGAATGTAATGTCATTCTTTCTGAGAGATGTAATAGTCGGTTATGGCAGTCTTGAGGTCCATGAAGGCCAGGCCCAAAGAAGCAACCATATCAGAACCATGGCTAGATCAATAGCTTTCTTGGAGAATGTTCTTCTCTCCCAAGTACTAGAGGTGGCATTATGGCTGTCAAATACCGTGTTTACCTCTTTTTATTTAAAAGATGTCTCTCAGGTTCTTGGCAACCTTAGATCCTTGGTTCACTTGTTGATGGCAGGACAGGTCAACATCCCACAGTCTTTATTTTTGCCTTCCATTACATTGGTGAAGGCTATTGCGGTTTTGGTAATTTTTATCTTGTTGGGTTTAGGATGTCATACTTGGTGTGAAGTTAAGGGGTCTTAGTGTGACTTTACTTAAGTGAGGTGTTAAACTAGGTTAGGTTTAATGTTAATTCCCTTTATAGTGATGACAGCGATGACTGATCCCTACCTACTTATGTGTGGGAGGTACAGCACGTACTAGGAATGTAGCCGAGTGATGAAAGCACCCTTGATTGATCTCTCCCTGCTTACGTCGGAAGTACTGATAGGTACCTGGAACTTTTCTCGGAAGAACAAGGTTATTGATTGGCACCATTCTCTTCCCTGAGAACATGCTTTGGTACGTTGTTCACGTTTTCTCCCATAGTCACAGAACATTGGATTCCGCTTATTTCCACATTTCCTGGTACAGTACGTGATACCATTTAAATGGAACCTATAGTACATACTGTGTGATAGTTTTCATAGCTTGCAGAAATAAAACACCTGCTTGCATATGGGCTATAAGAATTTTCATTCACAAATGATGAGTTCTCCTGTCTTGTTTTTTCTTTATCAGAACGTTACAATGGCGTCCTCTCCTGGCAAGACGTATCTCATCATGGTTTTACTTCATGATCTCTTCAGGATCGATCTAGTGCAGTGATCGCTGACAGCTGTGAACCATATGATTGAAAACCACGATTGGGAATCATGTTTTTGCTGGCCACGATCGATATCTGTGATTGGAAAGTATGCAGCCACGCGCCGCAATCGGAAAGCATGCTATCGCTAGCCATGATCGGAAAGCATACTACTGTATTGCAGGCCACAATCGGGAATCATGCTATTGTCGGCCGCAATCAGGAATCATGCTATCGCTGGCTGTGATTAGGAATCATGTGATCGGTAGCCATGTTCAAAAATCATGCTACAGGATCTTAATCTCTTTTTCAGGTAATACTGTAGTTACCTTTCCTTTTAAGTCGAGAGATAAAGGATACTGCCCTTCTTTCCTAGGTAACAAACTAGCTTATCTATTCGTTTTACCTGTTTCTTCCCAATACTTTCACCCTGGAGAGAAGGAAGATGATGTCACCAAAGCACAAGATGACCGATCTTGTAGTCTTACTAGACTTTGCCCAATTCCACTTGAATGATTTCATGGAAAGAGCAGTGCTGTATTGAAGCCATTCCCCAAGGGGAATGTTTTCAGTACAAAATAAAGCCTATGATCCATTTTAGGTGAGACTAAGCACGAGCGCTGCTGGTCAAGATGGTGGCATTCACCCACGGAATGTTCCCAAGATACTTTGGAACAAGTGGCTTCTCGATCCGATTATAACACATACAAGCACTGGAATGCTATATCATGCTTGAACGATTGTCAAGAAGGATCCTCCCCAACATAGGACAGGTATTCAATTGTCCTGTTCCACCCACTGGAAGAAAGTGCGGTACCAAGAACTCTTTCTTTCAGGAGAGAGTAGGCCTATCAGTATTTCCTTGCTTAGTTCGCAAAATAAGAACATACATACGGAAACCGAACCCTCCCTGATTAGACCAATCAGTGTATGTGACAGGAGCTCCCCTGTGTTTTGTTCTTGTGAGAACAAACACACTCTCTTGCACCTTTTACCCACGTACCATCCTCACAGGAATTAGCATATACATGATATCCCAGTGCTCAGCTCTCACCGGTGCTTGGTTTTCTCAAGAACAAGCACGACAAGTCAAAGAAATTGTCTGGCTACCTGATAAAGATTGTTATTTTTTGCGACTCCTAAAGTGTATTGATGGCAATGCAGCACTTTATTTCATTGCATCCGATAGTAGTAGAGATTATTGAATAGCTGCATCTAATTTTTGTTTGAGGCTTGAGGTGGGTATGTCAGGTTCATCCGTACCAAGATTTCTGGGGTGGATGTGTTGTATGATACTAGCTGCATTTTTAGATTTATTTCAGGTCTTCTGAAATCTGTTTATGCTTTATGGTTTTAAATTGAATTGCCTTTTACAGCATAATTTATTTATACATACATACATATACCAAAGCACTTTCCCCAATTTTGGTGGGTAGCCGACATCAAACAAATGAAACAAAAAAGGGGACATCTCCTCTCTACGTACCTCCCAGCCTGACAAGGGACTCAACCGAGTTTGTACTTTCCCCATTAATATACTGGACCTAGAGCAGGGGTATAATATCACTATGGTATTTTTGTCACATTTGATTCCCTGTCCTAGCCTTTTCCAAAAAAGTCCTTGAAGACCACATAGCACATTATTTCCAATTATGGACGTTTGTTATTCAGTGATTTTCCATGATTTTAAATGGGAAAAATTATTTTGGTTTACATGCCTGCTCCTGGAACGGATTATATTCGTTTATCCAAGTACAGTAATACTGTATTTAGGCAAAGCTATGAATGGTTGAGTTAGTGTGCCTAATTTATTCTATGGTGTTAGGGTCCCTACTCGTCCTCCGACCAAAACATACCAGGTTATTTCTGATTAAAGGCTTGATCACAGAAGCTCTAAAGGGTTGGATCCAAATCTTATGAAAGCCTTGAAGATTAAGGTTCATAATATTAGAAGTGCAACTACTTCTCTTAATTTTTGCAGGAATCTTCCTATGGAAAGGGTTTTAGGGGCATAGCAAATCAGTTTTTGTTAAACAGTGCCTAAGAGAATCATGGGTTACTTATCAAAATCTCTGAACTCTAGGTCATACAGTATAGTGACAGCCAGAGATGTAACCTTATTCAGTAATATTCTGAACCCTATTAGTATATAATTTTTCTGTTTTTTTTTTTTTTTTTTTTACAAATTATAAGTTTTGATTATTTGTTTTATGGTTTATATGAATAGAATTTAGTGTGTGTTTTCATGTAGAAACAATTTGGAGACCAGCATATCAAAAGGGTTCTTTTGAAACAATCTGTAGTAACATTACAAATGTATTTTGAAGAGTTGTTACCAACTATCTAGACAGGTGAGTCTAGAATCAAATATATTTTGTACCTGGTTAGTATTGTACTATTTTTCTCTTTTACTGGTGTCCTACCTCCATTAGTGTTTGGGAGATAGCCATATGAGTATCATGGGGGGGTCATTGAAATTAATAGCATTTTAACATTAAGATTGGTTATTTGTATACTCACCTGATGTTTATATACTGTACATGGGCCCCCTCCACTCTGACTGGTGGTTGATTGATTGATTGATTGATTGATTTAAAGTTTTCAGGCATCCTGACATCTGAGGTCATTGACGCCAGTAACATTTAATTTATGTATACAAAAATAAAAAATAAAATAAAATAAAAAATAAAAGAGTATTCAATTAAAATCATAAAAGTTGAATGTCATAAAAGTTAAATATTTTTCAGGAGACCTGCTTCTGAAATAAATCTAAAAATGCCACTTACATGGTAGGACACATCATTTCCAAGAATCTTGGCAAGGATGAACTTGCCACCCTCACCTCGAGCCTCAAACAAATATCTATTCCCTAAGTTGTTATAATTGGGGCATTCGGTCAACAAATGCCTTACTGTTAGAGGTACTAAACAGTCGTCACAATACGGTTGGTGTTGGCCCTTCAGCAGAAACTCGTGTGTCAACCGAGTGTGACCAATACGGAGACGACAAAGAGGCGTCTCCCATTTTCGGGGCATCATATTATACCTCCAAGGAGATATGTCATTTGTTACCGCTCGCATTTTATTGCCATCTAGGCTATCCCATTGCTGTTGCCATTTTTTGCAAACCAATTTCTTGATGTCAGGTAAGAAATCATTACAGGGAATGGGATACCTTCTTGGCAGCAACTCGGATGCAGCCTTCTTAGCCAGTGAATCTGCCTTCTCATTCCCAGACACACCTACATGTGCTGGAACCCAACAAAATTGAACTGTTATACCTCTCCGTCCAATAATAAAAAGCCATTCTAAAATCTTTAAAACTAGAGGGTTATTAGAATTAAAAACTTCTATAGCTTGAAGGACACTCCTTGCATCACTAAAAATTGTAAAATTACCCTCCTTCTCCAACGCTATTTTCTCAATAGCGGTTAATATGCCATACAGTTCGGCAGTAAATATGGAAGCGGTCAGAGGAAGTGCACCTCTACAATTAAAACCATTACTATGTACTCCAAATCCAACGCCATCATCAGATTTGGAGCCATCAGTATAGATAAAAGTTGATCCTCTATGTTCTTTAACATGTTCATTAAAAAGAGACCTGGCTTCTAGGTCTGACATATTCTTCTTACCTCCAATAAAATATTTACAAAAAGATATCTCTGGTAACTTCCATGGAGGCGTTGATGATACCTTGAATGGAAGTACCTTATTTCTAATTATATCCAGACTATTTAATAATCGTTTCACCCGAAAGCCATAAGGTTGAGGAGATTTTGGGTGCAACTCAAAGTATGATGCTTGTCTTACAAGGCTTGCAGTCTGAAAGGCTAGAGAGTTAGGGAGTCTTTGCAATCTAAACCAATACCGAATAATGGAAGACATTCGGTAAAGGTCTAGAGGTAACTCTCCAGCATCAACAAGGAGACTTGGGATAGGCGAGGTTTTAAAAGCTCCAGTAGACAATCTAATACCTGCATGATGTATCGAGTCTAATATTTTTAACCGGCTTGGGGTGGCTGAAGAATATATTTCACAACCATAACTAATTTTGGAAAAAATCAAGGCCTTGTATAATTTTAAAATAGTATTGCGGTCTGCCCCCCATGATGTATGGGACAATACTTTTAAGATATTCAGAGCTTCAACACATTTAGCTTTTAACGCTTTCAAGTGAGAAACCCATGTAAGCCTACAATCAAATATCAAACCTAGAAATTTAGCTTCTCTTGCACATGGTATCCGTTGACCTTTAATGTATATATCCGGGTCTGGATGTACTCCCCGGATACGACAAAAATGGACAATGGTAGTTTTACTTGTCGAGAACTTAAATCCATTCATGTCAGCCCACTGGATAATTTTATCAATAGAAAGTTGGATTTTTCTCTCAACCATTGCCATTCTAGTGCCAGCAAATGATATTGAGAGATCATCCACAAATAATGTTGAGAGACCATCCTGGGGAATGGCTGAGGATATCCCATTAATTGCTAGTGCAAAAAGGGTTACACTCAGCACACTACCCTGAGGAACTCCTCCTTCCTGGCACTTACTCTCTGATAGAGTTTCCCCCACTCTCACTTGAAAAACTCGACGTGAAAGAAATGCCTGAATAAATAGTGGCAGCTCTCCTCTCAATCCCAATTCATGAATGGTTTTAATTATACCATATCTCCATGTGGTATCATATGCCTTTTCAAGGTCAAAAAATACTGTCACATGGTGCTGTTTGGAAGCAAAGGCTTCACAAATAGAAGACTCAAGTCGTATTAACACATCAGTTGTTGAGTGCATTTTTCTGAATCCACATTGAATCGGTGATAAAATACCCTTCTTTTCAAGGTACCACATCAGCCTTGCATTGACCATCTTCTCCATGATTTTACATAAATACGAAGTCAATGCAATAGGTCGATAGCTTGCTGCTAAAAACTTGTCCTTACCAGGTTTTAAAAAGGCTAAAATAATGGCTAGTTCCCAAACACTTGGGTAACTATGATCATGCCATATTCTATTAATAATACTTAAAATAAATAACTTTGTATTAAAATGTACATGTTTAACCATTGCATATGGAATTCCATCGGGTCCAGGAGCTGTATCGTTGCAAGTAGCGAGTGCGGAATCAAGTTGTCTTTCCGTAAAAGGAGAATTATACGATTCTTCCCTTCCTGTTGCAAAATTTAAAATTTTCTTTTCTTCAATGCTCCTGTACTGGTGACCAGGAGCTGCTACACTCTTGCACGATACATTTGAAAAATGGTCAGCCAGGGCATTACTAACTTCATTTCCTTCAGTCACAAACTGACCATTCACTTTCAACACTGGTGGTGGGTTCGGGGTAAATTTGCCTGCAATTTTTTTTATTTTCCTCCATACAGAAGATGGTGGTGTTCTACTATTAATGGAGGAAACAAAAGCCACCCAAGATTGGCGTCTAGCTTCTTTCATGGCACGACGGAACTGTGCTCTACACTTTTTATATGATATCAAATTTTCATCAGTACGGCGTCTACGCAATCTAGTCAGAGATTTTCTGGTGGCTCTGTGCAAGGCTGTTAATTCTGAGGACCACCATGGGACTGGTCATCTTTTGAATAGTCCTGTGGTTTTGGGAATCGAATTGATTCCTGCTGTATGAAGAGTTCCATTCAGTAGGTCTATGGCATCATCAATACTTTCAAACTGTTCTGCTCTCCCTTCGATTTCACTTAGCTCAGAAAATTTAACCCAGTCTGCCTTGTCTAGATTCCAACGTGGCGATCTTTGCAAAGGCGGACCCTTGTTGGTGTTTATAATGATTGGTGCATGATCACTAGTATGCCAATCATCTAATGTCCTCCAATCAAAATCAAGAAGGCAGTTAGAGCTTGCAATTGAAAGGTCAATGCATGACAAAGTACCTGTCTGAACATGGAAGTGTGTGGGCTCTCCTGTATTAAGGAGCCCCACATCCTCATTCTCCACAATTGATGAGATAATATTGCCCCTTGTGTTGGCCAAAACATCACCCCATAAAGGATGTCTACCATTCATATCTCCCAGTAAGAGAAAAGGTTGAGGGAGTTGTTGAATGACTTCTGCTAAATCATCATATAAAATATTATCATTTGGAGGTAAGTACATAGAGCATATTGTATATTTTCTCCCTATATCAATTTGTACAACAACTGCCTGCAGGGTTGTACGTATAGACATGGGTATTTGGGGAACATCTCGACGAATGTACATGAGACTTCCGCCATGGCTCCCTGCTTGTTGATTATATGGTGTTCTATAGCTAACATACTCTTGAGGACTAGGAGTGTTAGAATCAAGCATACTTTCCTGTAGACATACAATTATGGGGGAATGCTCATGAATTAGGAGCTTAAGTTCTTCATATTTCTCCCTCAAACCCTGACAGTTCCATTGCAAAATGGAGGAGAAAACTATGGATTATTTCTGGAAGACATCTTGGATGAGGTCTTCCCATTAGCAGTTTTTAATTTAACATTATTACCAGTAGGTTTCTTCAGAGGTGGTCTTGTTATGTTGGGTTTTACATTTGTGTTTTTCTTTGTATTCTTTTTATCTATATGTTGAGGTGGATGGTGGACCTCAACTTGAATTTCTGATTTATTTAGTTCATCTTCTGGTTAATTTAACATTATTACCAGTAGGTTTCTTCAGAGGTGGTCTTGTTATGTTGGGTTTTACATTTGTGTTTTTCTTTGTATTCTTTTTATGTATATGTTGAGGTGGATGGTGGACCTCAACTTGAATTTCTGATTTATTTAGTTCATCTTCTGGTTCATTAGAAACATCAACAGACAAAACCTCAAATTTATTTGATGTCATAACCTTAACGTTTCTAATGGAGGGTGGAGAAAGAGATGGAGGTCTCTCTCTTTTACGATTAATAGATGGTGGGATTCGAGGTTTTTGCACCTTTCCCACAACAGGTGCATCAGGTAAGTTAGTCTTAAGTGGAACCTCCATCAGATCAGGCAAGGACATGGCCTGAGAGAGGTTTGTATTATTTTTTGCAATGGCGGCTGAAGGCTGTACAGCAATGGGCAATGACCTAGTGTTAATACACCGTGGTAAAGCCTCAGGAGGTAATATGGTTACCTCGTTATTTGACATTTTGTCAGATAGTATACTTTTTTTTGAGCTATTGGCAGCGCTAGGTTGGTTTGATTTTAATGCCTTAGCATATGTATTTGATTTATTTAATAGTCTTTTGGCATGGGTCACACTTATATGTTCTAAGCTTGATTTGTTGAGGGCAGCTTCCTCCAACTTATATAGCTCGCAGCTCTTGTCTGTGGATTTGTGATTCGAGCTGCAATTTAAACACCTGGCTCCAAGTGCACACTTTCCATGGTAAGATTTGGAGCAAATACCACATATCTTCTCATTTTTGCAAACTTTGGACGGGTGCCCAAATTTAAAACGATTAAAGCATTGCAATGGCTTCTGCTTGAAGGGTCTTACTTTAATCCTTTCGTTCTCGATAATAATATGAAAAGGTACATCAGCATCCTGGAACGTAAGGATTATCATTGATGTACCTGGGACTTTATGAACTTTCCATACATTTAATGGACACATGGCCAGTATCTCCTCTTCTGTAAAATCATATAGATCTCTGGTAAAAACTACGCCCCTTCCGTAGCTAAAATTTAGGTGGGGTTTGACATCTAACTTAATGTCATCATTACTTATTTTCATATTGGACAATATTACCGACTGTGTACTGGATTTGGCATGGATAAGGAAACTATTTTTTCCGAAATGAGATATATCGCCTGGTGCAATAGTTCCTACTTTTTTCTGAATCAATTTGCATATTTTAAAATAATTCCCTGTAACCCCCTTTGATTCAGCTATAAGCCACATCGGTGGTTTTGGATTTCTCTGGGAGGGCATAACTAAATCTGCGTCTTTTTCCAACCAATCGGCAGGCCTGTACACATCCAAATCTTTTGGTACCTTATCGCAGAGAGCAGCCGCGGCATTCAAGTTATTAATTTTAATATTATTCAAGTTACTTGTTGCACTAAGTGCTTCGTCATAACTACTATAAGATATCCATGAATCCCAAGTTTCAGCTTCAAGTTTCATCCTTATTTCTTTTATGCATCCATAGCATTCAAATGCTTTACATAGATCATCATAATTTGTCTCTATTGAAATTTGTGTAACATGGAGGATTCAAAGTTTCCTCGTGTTACCCAAATTACTTGATTTAGAAATATCAGTAGAATGGTCCTTTCCCGTTCCGAGGTCATCAACAGAGCTTTCCCTTATCACATTAGCAGAGGTCGTCAACAGTGCCGGGGGAGAGTCAGCGTATCCAGGGGATGGGGGTTCGTTCCTTAAAGAATCCATTAGACGAAAGAGAGAGAAAAGGGAAGTTTGATGTACCTGCTCGAGAATGTTAGGCCATCACACGTCGGAAAGGAAATTTGCACTCTCCACTATCGGCACAATGAGGGTATACTTCCCAGATGGTCCACTCCATACCCTACCCGAAGGATAGCATCAAAACAGATATAGAGGCACAGGTGTAAGCTGAACCCGCCTGTTAGGACTGAGACCAAGAAATTATGGAATCATCCTCCCCATATCTATAATGACGGGCTTCCGGCCAAAAGCCGAGAGTCCTACCCCAAGCATTGGATCCCCCTGGATTCCGAAGACCCAACACTTGAGAATAGTTCCGCCAAAAAGGTCCAAAGCATCTTCGGGATGGCTGAAATCATCCAATACTCTCACATATAGCTTTGAATGCAAACACCTCCCAACCGTGATACCTCCTCCCACTCATCAAAGCAGGCAGCAATAAAGGATGTATGGACATCCCCACCGGGGCTACAATGGATGTAAAAACATCAAAGCGATAGGAGAAAAAAAAAAAATAATAAATATATATGTACATAATATATACACACATATAATGAGGGAAATTTTTCTCATAGAGTTTGGAAAGCAAGACTAAAGAAAGTTTATGAAATTAGGATAAGGTCAAAGTAATATTGAGAAAAAGAAAAATGTGAAAGAGAGAAATTTAGATTCGAACTGGGGGAGCAATTTCCCCAAGTTCGAGAGCCCTCTTGCCCGTCACCAAGTTTCAGCACGGGAATGAAATGCCGTGCTGAAGCTCAATGACTTCATCAAGGCATTCTCTCATTAAGAGGGTGACTGGTGGTGTCAAGAGGATACAAGTGTCAAGAGGATACAAAATAGTTTCAACTGAAAAGAAAAGGATACTGACACACCACAGTCACATCTGGCTTTTTACTGCAAGATGTCTTATTATTTTACTAAAAGCATGAACTGATTAGAAGAAAATGGGGAAATTAAAAAAATTTTGTGGTTCAATATTGATAGATTGAAGCTTCTACAGAAAAAAATAATATGAATACTGTATTAGGCAAGTACAGAAATAACCAATTTCATCAGGAAAATTCCATTTTGTTGGAAGTTTTGTCTTGTTTTTAAATTTTTATATTGGTGTTATTTACAATTTACAGCCTCTTTCCAGCACTTAAATGTTCTAAATTGGTGATGTAGTTTAGCACATCATAAAAGTTTTAATGTAATGAAAAATTATTTTCAGATCATCTATTTTCCTGACAAATGGTGGCATGCAACCCTGAACATTGATAGCAGTGTTTTCATCTCAACATTCCTAAGCCCGTAATAGTCATTTATATGTTTTATAAAGGTACTTATATATTTGTATGTGGGAGTGTGCAGGTGGTTGGGAACCTTATTTCAGGTGAAACTTAGATTTTTCATTAATGTATTAGTTTTCAATGGGGTATATATTTTTATAAAGGTTCTGTCTCTCCAATATGACCTGTGTGTGGTCCAAATCTAGTAGTAGTCATCATCATATTAGCAGTTCTACTTCTGATTTATCACTATGGGGTTAGACATACGAGTTCTTTCCACTCTTCTATCATGTTCACTGTCAGCCTAAATTTCTTTTTTGTTTAAATATTCATGTATGGCTTTCGTCATGATTTTCTGAACCCTTATACAGGTCTTCTTTTGTCTTGCTATTTATATCTTGCCTACTACAATACTGTACTTCAGAAATTTCAACTGGATGTAGATACACATGCTTTCTTGTTGAGCAGAATTATGAGACTTCCTTTATAACTTATGGGATCATTTTGGTTGTTTTCTGTTGTTTCTTGTATACAAAGAATTTATTCCTGTTTTTTTCCTATATTGGAATGCTTTGAATTGAAGCATTCTGCTATTATAATAGGTGATGCAACATACTGTATTTGATAATACCTTGAATGACTATAGTACTTTGTTCTACCAGTCCAAAAGTAGTGTTAGAAATCTTATTGTTTTACAACTGATAGAGTCCCTGAGTCCATTATCTCTGTGCTTTTTGCACTGTAATGCATTCTGGTATTGTTTCAAGCTTTACTCTCGCTACTTCGATCTTATTCCTCTTTCAGGTTTTCTTATATATTAAATGGTTTGTCCATCAGTTGCTTTAGCTACTCATTTGTTATTCATAATGTTGCTAGAGCTTTAGCAGTTTTAACCTTTCCCAAGGTTACTTTATCCTCATATTACACAAATTTTGTTTTCCCCTCCCTACTTGTGAAGTCTTAGAAGGAGTTGAAGAACATTTGAGTTTTCTTTATAAAGAAGTTTGTATATTGTTTGAATTATTTTCGGAAAAATTTTAATGTTTTCAGGATTAATTTTCCTTATATTTCCCTATCTCATACTGTACTTTGAAAATGAACTTCTAGCACCAATCTATAGTTTGGCTACAAAATTAACTCATGGCAGATACAGTATTCCATAATTTGGCTCGAGTCTCCATCTACCTTTTTTAACTTGCCAACTTAGATATCTGCAATTTAGAGGCTGCCTGCCCATCCCTGAGTACATTATAGTTGTAAATTGAAGTTGAGTGGGATGTGCCAGTTTTTTTTCTTAATTTCTTATGATAATGGGGGCCATAGTGCTTAACTATGAAGCCATTGAGACTAATGTTGCTGTCCTATGTTTTCTTTATAGATATTACATTTGGCATTTTTTTAGAAGTTTGACTATTTGATGACTTGTCCTGTGATTTCATTGTATGCCAGCCTTCTGAAAATTCTATAGGTGATGTGTTTTAAGAAAGATATTCAATAACTTTTTTTTTTTAAATATTTTCAAGTGTGCTATCAGCATTTATGAAGACAAGTGATCAGGCTTGATTTTGAACCCTTGTCTGTTTTGGCCTCTTTACTATGGAAAATTTATAAACGGGGTTCTGTATTTTCTTATGTTGTTTACTATCAGTAAACATTTGGGCTGTGAACTTCTGGCCCAATTGAAAACTTCCTGTTTTTACATTGTGGGGTTTCCTATTCTGGTCTATTAAATTCATCTAGTCATTTCAGCATTATTGGCTGCTCTGTTAATACAGTGGACCAGCCTGAGTTTTGATTAAGCTCACATTGTCATTATATGGTTCAAAGTAAAAAAATAAGTGGAAATTTTATTTAATGAAATTTCAAATCTAGTTAAGGTGTGAATTATCTTTAATCTTATATTTTAGAAATATACATGTAACATAGCTATCATAGAAAATCTTTTGTTAATTACTGTATGTTCTATTTTATGGCCTAAGTTTACTTTTACAACCAGTCATTCACTGTTACTTAGATTATCATTCATTGCTTTTTACATTTAAATGCAAGTTGAAGTTGGATACTATAATGTTTTAGTAAAAAACTGACAGATTTTTTGTCTTTGTAATGTAAGTAGGATACAGTATTAAAATTTAAATATATTGAAATAATGAAATAAATAACATATAACTTTGGAAATCAAAATAAATCAATAGAACATAATTCTAACTTTAAAGACAGGGGAGAAACTTGCAAATCTTAGAAAATGAAAATAAAAATACTGTAGTAGAAACAATTTATTATAAAATGTTATATTACATCAAGCTTATACTGTACATGAATACAGTAATTAATAAGGTGTGAAGATGACAAATCTTGTATCTCCTATACAGCATGTAAGACCCTGGTAATGATTTTATATTTTCAATGAAAACACAACCACACTGGTCACAAAAGCAGTATGCTGCATCAAGTTCTAAATAAATATATCTGCTTATACACTGTAAATTATTCACAATTATTACATTATTGGGAAATTTATTCAATTTATTGCAGTGTAATTCTTCTAACTTACAGCAATGTAAAATATAAACTTTACTGTCTTCAGGTTATGTGGAACTGTTTGTTGTAAAAAAATTCTAAGTTTCTTTTCAGTTGTTTGTTGATCTAATTGATTGAAAGAATTTGGAACTTTCACAGTATTTATTTATACCCGTACAATATATACATCAGTAGTTGTAGTTTATGACATGGTCAGAAGATTTGATTTTATGTAGTTTTGGCTATATGGACTTGTTTTAGCCTAAAATAAGTTATGTAATGATTTTATCATTGTTGGTTGATGTTTTAATCTAATTTTGCACTAAAGACAGTATACCTAACACATATATACATACATACATAGAATGTCAAGGGTAAACTGTGATTACAATCTTGTAGCCTTTACATAAATAGTTCTTTGACTCTTATCTTGTCTTTGAAGTGGATATCAGGCTCTTTCTTGGTTATATCAATCTTTAAGTAGACTAAAATTTATTAAGAACTGTTAAAGAAAATATTTTCCAAGTTTGGATCTATTGTTTCTAAAAGAATGTAAATGTTTGTACACTTTGAACATTCTTCTCATATTCACAAATACTAGGCTTCCAAAGTTTGGAGGAATTTATATCTATGTTTTGTAACCCTTCTGTGTATTGGAATATTAGGTAAAATTGCTCCTGAAATGCAAATGTAAAAGGACAGATTGTATTATAATCGTTTAACAGCTTTTCCAATAAACTATTTACAGACAATGAACACTATCCTTAGAATGCCACTTGGGAAGGCTAAAAATCGAATACTTGTTATATCAAATTAATCGTTTACTCTTCTCCAAAAGTTTATCCTCTATTTGTGCCTTTACAGCCGACTGTGCTAATAAATGACAATTTTTTTCGTCGTCATAAATATCTAAGAATTTTCTTAAGCGGTTTTTTATGTATTCCACTGAGCCGGGGTTAAATTTTGCAGAACATGGTATTACCTCATCAAACCTGACCAGTCTCTTAGGCTGCATTTCCTCAGGAAACTCATTACAGATATCTAAAAGTAGAGATAAATATGGACATGTTATAAAAAAATATGATAAATATTGTAATCTGGAAAAAACTAAGTACTGTAACAAAACTTTTCATTGCAATTAACTACCGGTATACTAAATTTAAAAGTTGTCTGCAAAATCTGAAATACACACCTTGTTTGTTTATTTAAAAAATACTTCATCCCAAAAGATATAATTGTTCCCATACTAACAACCCTTCTGTTATTTATGGGGATTATCTTTCAGCGGCAGCTGGAGGTTGCCATTAGACTTTAATTGCAAGGTGGCAACCCTGCCTAACCGCTTGAGCGGATAGGCTGGGAGTACCCAGACGCCTCTATATATATATATACTCTCACAACAGTGAGAGACGCCACTTTTTCTTTATGGCTCAGTTGAGATCAGCCATGTCCACTCTACTTCAGACGGTCATTAAGACTTCAATTTTTCTTTTTTCTTTTCAGGTGTGCGTGTCTTCTCTTGCTATCCTTCATCATGTAAACCTCTCCAGGGCGCGAGGGTGCCACATGTCGTTGTTGGAGAACGACCTGCACTCTTTCTGTTGATGCGAGCAGGGTTTGCCCTGCGCAGAGTTTAGGGCGTGGTCTGCCTTCCAATGGGAGAAATTTGGGAGGTGTAGGAAGAAGATGAGGCGCGACCATTTACCCTTAGGGGCGAGTAGAGCGCGTTCTTCTTTTTCTCGCACCCCCAAATCTCTCTTGAAAGCTCCTTCTCGTTCACGCTTTATCAAGGGACAATCAAGTAGGAGCGCAGATTCATTAACTCCTTAGCAACCCCGGGGTACTGGGAGGGTTGTTGCTTCTCCTAGAGGAGCAACTTCTCCTCTAGCCACTGGAGAGCCATTCTCCCTTTTAGATCTGCTGCAGGTGTGGTTGTCCTTAGGATTTGGGACACCCTTCGAAGGAGGAGCTGCTGTGCCTTCAGCGTGGTCCCAGGAAGGGCCCTTCTCCAGAGCCGTTGACACCTCCCGCTCTGGAATTGTGTGAGGTCCATCTGTCGCCTTCTCCTGGCCCTTCCACGCGTAGACGAGATGATTGTTTGCATTCGCTTCGCCAACGGCCCCCTGCTGACGACAAACCCTTACTCTATCCTGGGACCTCGTTGTCCCCTAACCCTCAACCTTTTCTTTCTCCCCACATGAACCCACAGATTGCAGGTGTAGATCTTCCAGAGACCAGCGCTCCTACCATCAGCAGCACGAAAGGACGAACATCACCATCGCCTCGCCCTTCTCGACTCTCTTTCCCTCGCACTCACGAGACTGCAGGTCTCAACACTCTCCTCGGAGGCGTTCCTCTTCAAGAGGACGAGTTTCTCGATCACGTTCTGCACAATCACAAGCAAAGTCTAGACCTAGGTCCAGACGCTCGCGTTCTAGATCTGTGTGATCTAAATCACAAGAACGGCGGTCACGAGGATGACACTCGCGTTCACAAGGGCGGCATTCACGCTCGTAAAGGTATCGTTCACAAGAACGTTCTCGATCGCGAGGCTGACGCTCACGTTTGCGAGCTAGGCATTCGTGACGTCTATGCCGTTCTGGAACGAGAACTAGACGCTCTCATTCACAAAAATCTAGCTCATGATCACGAACCGCGTGTTCGCGATCAAGGTCTAGACGTTCCTCGTCTGGAGGTAGAGGTAGGCGTACGCGCAGTCCACTAGCACGTAGCCCCTCAATAAGACCTTCCAAACGACCTCAGACCGGACCTGAAGATGAGAATGACCATTCTTCTAACAGGCATCCAGCTAAAGCCCCAGTGCCTTTCACTGCCTGGGGAATTCTAGCAAAGCGTTCGCCTACACAACGCTTGGAAATGCGTCCCGCTGCGACGCATTCTCCAACTAGAGTAGTCCCTACTCGGAGGCCTCCTCTGCCAACTTCGTCGGGCGTAGGTGCTTCTCTGGGGCAGCAGGAAGGCGTTAGACCAACTCACGTTTTTGCGCATGAATTTCGCTATTGCACGAGCAAATCGTCGATTTCCGCGAGCGATTCACGAGCAGATGTGTCGCAACCGCTAGCAAGTGCGATACCAACACCTTTTCCTCGGCGATCTGTATCTTCCACCTCCAGCGGAAGACAGACACCCTTCCCAGAAGGGTTCAAGGAGCCCCCTAATAGGTTCACGAACGTTCCTATTTGTGTGGACCTTCCTTTGCGTCCGAAGGAACATGTTGCTTTGTCTCAGAGGTTATCACCTCCGTCGACTGGAACTCCTTCTAGAGTTCCACCCAAAGGACACTCTCCTACGGAATTCCAGGGTTTACCTAGAGGTTCAGAGCTTCCTCCATGGGTGAACACTTTCATGACCACCCTCCTGAACGCTCTGAATGTGGCTCCTACACCGTCACAACCTCCAACTGTCTTAGTCAAGTAAACCCCTAGGATCCCCCTGGAACTTTCGTCAGGTTCATCAGTTTGAGGGGTTCGTCAGCTGGGAGTCAGGACCCTAGAAGGAAGACGACGGCAGACAGAGCGTGCAGATCACCTCTACCCCGATTGCGTGCTGAAAGTCCTATTCCTTCTGATCCTAATATGTCTAACTTACCTTTTACGCCAGTAAAGGTAAAGGAGGTCATCACTAAGAAGAAAAGGATGAGATGAGTAACACCACCTCACGCCAATATCATCCGTCCTAGGACGAGTACGGACATAGGCTCACCCAGGGAGATTGCAATCCATCCCTTCAACTCTCAAGAAATTGAGGTAGTGCCTCCAGACCAACATTCGGTTTCTGTACCTCCTCCAGAGGAGGAGCCTTCAGCTCCTACTGGCAAGGCTTCGTTAAGTGCCTTGAAGACCTCGCAAGTTACCTCTCCAAGACCGTGGAGGAACGTCCTGTTCGTAGGGAATCTTAGGACAGGAAGACGAAACCTTAGAACGCTGCAGCACGGGAAGCTAGATTGGCTGAGGCACAGACACGGTCCCCCCCAGTGATTCTGTTGACGACCCTGACCTACCCCAGGCTCTAGATGTGAGCTTGTAGGTGGAAGATCCCTTAGACTCGGAAGATGAGAATCTTACAAAGGCGGCCAGGAGAGACGAGTCGGAACATACCTTTTGGCAGCTCCTTGCCTGTATAAGGGCCATCAACAGGCTGTCCACTCCTGGTTCCACCATCCAGGAAGGAAAGGATATGATTCTTGCTGAGATATTCGAGACCCAGAAGCCTTCCAGGTCCAGTGCAGTTCTGCCCTGGTCCAAGGGTTTGACAGCCACCTAGAGGAAAGCTATCGCCCAGATAGCTGGAACTTCTAGTTCCTTGAGGGCAGAATCCTCCTCTCAGTCCCTTCCACTTCCTTTTGTTTTACAAAGGAAGTATTACCAGATCGAAGGGGAACCACATTCAACCATGACCCTTGACCCTTCGGTACAGTCCCTAATGAAGGGTGTTCCAACTCAAACCCCCTCCTCTCTGAAGGCCTCCCTCTCGGCAGTTGAGCTCCTGAACATAGAAAGAGGTGCGAAGTATGCCATGCAGGCTGCTTTGTCACTCTATCTATGGCTGGGATACTTGAGCTTCATGATTCGCTCCTATGATCTTTCGAAGGAGTCGGCCAGGAAGACTATGGAGTCTTTCCTGTTGTCAGGTACCCAGACTCACAAGTTCCTATCGCACCACGTCGTAAATCTGTGAGCGCACACCATTCTTAAGAGAAGGGATACTGTCATAGGTAAGTTCCACAAACAGGTGTGCCGAAAGTGGAATTTTCTTGGTTGTGGAATAACACCCTCAAGGGTTCATCTTTCTTTGTTCCAGAAGAGATAGAGAGGGCTACTGAGCGATGGAGGAAATCGTCCAACGATTCTCTCCTCCATAGGGGCATGACATCACAGACCTATGGTAGACCTTCTCAGTCTTCACGGCCTCAGCAAGTACCTTCCTCTACTCATCAGTCAACTTCTAGGTCCTCTGGGCCTTCTAAGGTGTCAAAGCACCCCCTTTTTATCCAAAGGACAGAAGGGGTCCAAGTCCTTCAGAGGACAAAGCACCCCTTTTCATCCAAAGGACAGAAGGGGTCCAAGTCCTTCAGAGGAAAGAAGGGAGGTGGCCGAGGTGGTCCCTCCCAGTAGAAATGGCATTCTTCATTACCTACCCCCTGTGGGAGGATGACTACAGCACCACTGGCAGAGGTGGCAGCTCCACGGGGCGGATCCCCAGACGGTCGAAGTGATCGTCCTAGGGTATCGCATCTCGTTCATTCAATCTCTCCCTCCTAACTTGGGATCCAGTGCATCTAAGCTTCTATGCGAAGGGATCGGCAAAGGAGCTGGTCCTCAGGGCCGAAGTCCAGACCATGCTGCAGAAGGGCGCTTTCCAAGAGGTTGTGGACGGGTCCCCAGGTTTCTACAGTCAAATTTTTCTGGTGAAACAGACAACTGGAGGCTAGTCATCGATCTCATCCCTCTGAACAAGTTTGTTCAACAGACTCAGTTCAGAATGGAGGCGGCAGACACGGTCATCCAAGCGGTTCGTCCAAGGAACTTCATGTGCACACTGGATTTGAAGGACGCATACTTCCAGATCCCAATCCATCCGTCTTCAAGGAAGTATCTGAGATTCATACACGAGGAAAAGACATAGCAATTCAAGGTTCTATGCTTCGGTCTCGCGACAGCTTCTCAGGTATTCACCAGAGTGTTCGCCCTAGTATCATCTTGGGCTCACAGGAATGCTATCCGCCTTCTCAGATATCTGGACAACTGACTGATCCTAGCAAGACTCGGAGACGACCCTTCTTCATCACCGGGACATGCTTCTCGAGTTTTGTCAGGACCTGGGGTTCTGATAAATCACAAAAAGTCATTACTGTACTGCAAACTTCACAGAGACTGGTATACCTCTGTACTGTCCAAGAGAAAATCTTCCCATCAGACGAAAGAGTACACAGACTGAAAGAAGTGGCCATACCCTTCCTCAGGAAAGAAGTTCTTCCAGCCTCTCGTTGGCCGAGTCTTGTTTCAAACGGCTGCCTCAGGATAAGATCCCTGCAGTAACAGCTGAAGTCCGTGTGGAACAAAACACTCCGATCACCCGGACACCCGAGTTCCTATAACTCAGGATCAGGTGACAGATTTGAGTTGGAGGATGGTAGGCAAAAACCTTCGAAGGGGCCAGAATCTTATTTCCTCCCTGGATTTGATGCTCCTCAAAGATGCATCAAAAGAAAGGGGGGGGGGGGGGGAAATCACCTGCTGCACCATGCTATCTCTGGTCTTTGATCAGAGTCAGGAAGGTACCAGCACATAAATCTGCTAGAGATGAGAGCAGCTTACCAAGCTCTTCATCAATTCCAACAGTTGCTGGGACTATTGTAGGTTACTCTGGGGTGCTGATGAGCGACAACACCACAGTAGTGACTTACATAAACAAACAGGGCGGTATCTATTTGCAGCCTCTATGCCATCTTGCAGTAAAGATCCTCATGGTCAGAAAAACATTCGGTGTCTCTATCAGCTCAATTCATTCCCGACAAGAGGAATGTGCTCGCGGACAATCTGAGCAGAGCGACTCGGATAGTAGGCTCCGAATGGTCTTTGAATCGTCAGATACCCAAGAAAGTCCTGACTTTGTAGGGTTCCCCAACTGTAGACCCGTTCACAACATCTCTGAACAGCAAGCTTCCACTGTACTGTTCTCCAGTCCTGGACCCTTAGGCTCTATACCTTTCCCCCCGTTTTGTCTGATGAGAAAACTACTCAACAAAACCAGAGCGTACAAAGATCTAATGATGACCCTTGTAGCTTTGCTATGGCATCATGCAGAGGTGGTTTCCGGACCTCCTGCAACTTCTTGTAGATCTACCGTAAGAACTCCCTCCACGACCAGATCTACTGTACTCAAACAACCGCACGTAAACATCTTCCGCAAGACCGTGCAGTCGCTTCGACTTCACGCGTGGAGACTATCCAGCATCTCCTCTCTCAGAAGGGCTTTTCATGACAAGCTGTGGAGCAAATGTTGGGATACTTGCGTAGGTCTTCAGCTTCGGTGTATCAGGCAAAATGGAGAGTATTCTGTGGTTGGTGTCGTGGAAGGAATATCTCTCCACTCGATGCCACCAATCCAGTAATAGCGGAGTTCCTTGTATACCTTCGGGAGGAAAAACTCCTTTTAGTCTTGGTGGTGAAAGGCTATCGCTCAGTCTTAAACCTTGCCTTTAAGCTGAAAGAAGTAGATATTTCCTCTTTGTTGGAGCTTTCTTTACTCATATGGAGTTATGAGATCACTTGCCCCCGTTAGAGATTAGGCCTCCTCCTTGGAACGTGGTTCGCGTCTTGAGATCCTTGAAAGGACCTTACAAACCATTACACCATGCAACTGACCGAAATCTCTCTGAAGACGGCGTTCCTACTCGCTTTAGCCTCAGCAAAGAGAGTCAGCAAACTTCACAGCCTCTCGTCTGACATCACCCAGTCAAGGGGATGAGGGAAAGTGACACTCGGCTTCATCCCTGGACTGTGGGATGGGGGGAAGTGACACTCAGCTTCATCTCTAGACTGGGGGATGGGGGAAGTGACACTCAGTTTTGTTCCTGGACTGGGGGATGGGACGCTTGAGTTTATTGCTAAGAATCAAGATCTGGGGGGTGCTGGACCATAGATTCGGGCCCTTTCAGATTGCGAGTCTTCATTCTGTATCCAATGCCTGCAATAAAAAGTGATGTCTCTCACTGCTGTGAGGGTATATATAGAGGCGGCTGGGTACCCAATAGCCAACCCCCAGCCTACCAAGATTAATCGGTTAGGTATGGTTGCCAACTCCCAACTGAAGTCTAATGGCTACCTCCAGCTGCTGCTGAAAGATTATCCACATAAATAACTCCAGGTTAGTATTAGTTAGGGAAAAATACAAATTATCTCCGAATTTGTCATTTTTACTCGTAAAAATTACTTATTTTAATCATAATTTTCCTAATACAGATTATATTCTTTACAAAGTTTTTATTATACAAACTAGATCCTAGGGTGTATAGTCAATTTAAAAAGACCCAGAAATTGATAGCTTATTGGGAATAGAAAGTGGTTACTATCATATGATTAACAGGTTAAAGCAAACATTTGTTGGTGCCCTGTTCTAAGTCTTTTCATCAATTTGATGCTTCTTCCTTTCTCTGGTGTTTCCTCAATTTTAGTCTGATTGTGTTTAAATAAAGATAGAACTAATAAAATCTCACCATTAAATATATAAAGATTATTCAACTTGTACATACCTGCTAAATTAGAGTAACCTTCAAGAAAGTGATTCAATTTTTCTTCATTTTTATCATCATCCATCTTGTTCACCAGTAATACACAAGGTTTATCTAACAGTAATTCTGAGTACAATTCCAACTCCTGGAAACAAAATTTAAAATTATTGTAAACTTATTTACACATCACTTAATATGAATCATGCAAGCTATACCTTTGATTCCTTGAGGGTTAATACCCTTGCTTTTTTTATAACGGATCCTTAAAAAAACTTTATATTACATGAAAAAAAAGTTTCCATTGTCTACGAAGAGTAAGTGACCATGCAAATCATGACAGGCAATGCAGTTAATCCCTATTTTATTCTATATAAAAATTCATAATTAGAAATAACTTATAAGTACAGGCAGTCATTTCAAATATCACTTCAGGTGTCTAATCACAGGAAAGGAGTAAGGACATTTAAACATTACTTATCTAACAATGTGTCGGTGGTTTCATCACAACCCCATCAATCATGTCATGTCTACTGACATGGTCTGCACATCCCAAAAAAACAGGTAGTTTTGCTCTTTAGCCCTTTGAAACCGTTACAAAGAAATCCTCATTCTTCAACCATCTCTAGCAATGTCAACAACAGCTTTGCCAGAATTTCTCCAGCTCTTTCTTTTTTAATTCTCAAAATATGCTTATGTTTTTGTTTTGAAGATAATCCTCCTAAGTTCTTCATTTCTTTAATAGAGGAATATGAATTCAAAATTACTTTGAAATTTGTGATTTACTTATACATAAATACAAACCATTGTCCTTTAATACGAGACTCCTCCTTAGTAGTGAGGAAGTCCCTATTAACCAAAATCAGGCAAGTTTAACTTTCTCAGGAAATGTCAAAGCACCTGGCCAACCTTCCAACCTCCTAATGGTCTGAGCATGTAGATGTCCAAGGTGTCAGGTTAGACCCCTTCTAGGTGGACTAGCAGATGTTCACAGGCGATCCTATATACTTCTGTAAGATATGTTGTCCGAATGTATTCGCATTATAAGAAATGCCTTGCATACATTATATCCATCCCCACCCCCCCAAATCTGAGAGCATAGGGGAGATACTTCTTAACAAATCTTGTCTAAAAAAGTGGAGCAAGTAACTTCAAAATAATATAAGAAAAGTGCAAATAGTGATACACGCATGAAATTTGGCACATTTCTTCTTGACATAATAATAATAATAATAATAATAATAATAATAATAATAATAATAATACATATACCAAGGCACTTCCCCCAATTTTTGGGGGGTAGCCAACATCAAACAAAAGAAACAAAAAAAGGGGACCTCTCCTCTCTACGTTCCTCCCAGCCTGACAAGGGACTCAACCGAGTTCGGCTGGTACTGCTAGGGTGCCACAGCCCACCCTTCCCCGTTATCCACCACAGATGAAGCTTCATAATGCTGAATCCCCTACTGCTGCTACCTCCGCGGTCATCCAAGGCACTGGAGGCAGCAGCAGGGCCTACCGGAACTGAGTCAAAATCGCTCGCCATTCATTCCTATTTCTAGCACGCTCTCTTGCCTCTCTCACATCTATCCTCCTATCACCCAGAGCTTCTTTCACTCCATCCATCCACCCAAACCTTGGCCTTCCTCTTGTACTTCTCCCATCAACTCTTGCAATCATCAGCTTCTTTAGCAGACAGCCCTTTTCCATTCTCTCAACAAGGCCAAACCACCTCCACACATTCATATCCACTCTAGCTGCTAACTCATTTCTTACACCCGTTCTCACCCTCACTACTTCGTTCCTAACCCTATCTACTTGAGATACAAGAACCATACACCTTGGAAACTTTATTTCAAACACAATCAATTTCTGTCTATCCGTCACTTTCATTCCCCACAACTCCGATCCATACATCACAGTTGGTACAATCACTTTCTCACACAGAACTCTCTTTACATTCATGCCCAACCCTCTATTTTTTACTACCTCTCAACTGCCCCCAACACTTTGCAACCTTCATTCATTCTCTGGCATACATCTGCTTCCACTCCACCATTTGCTGCAACAACAGACCCCAAGTACTTAAAACTGATCCACCTCCTCAAGTAACTCTCCATTCAACATGATATTCAACCTCGCACCACCTTCCCTTCTCGTACATCTCATAACCTTACTCTTACCCACATTAACTCTCAACTTCCTTCTCTCACACATCCTTCCAAATTCTGTCACTAATCGGCCAAGCTTCTCTTCTGCGTCTGCAACCTGTACAGTATCATCTGCAAACAACAACTGATTTACCTCCCATTCATGATCATTCTCGTCTACCAGTTTCAATCCTCGTCCAAGCACTCGAGCATTCACCTCTCTCACCACTCCATCAACATACAAATTATACAACCCCACCGACATCACACATCCCTGTTTCAGCAGCACTCTCACGGGAAACCAATCGCTCACTTCATTTCCTATCCCAACACATGCTTTACTACCTTTGTAGAAACTTTTAACTGCTTGCAACAACCTTCCACCAACTCCATATAACCTCATCACATTCCACATTGCTTCCCTATCAACTCTATCATACGCTTTCTCCAGATCCATAAACGCAACATACACCTCCTTACGTTTTGCTAAATATTTCTCGCATATCTGCCTAACTGTAATAATCTGATTCATACAACCCCTTCCTCTTCTAAAACCACCCTGTACTTCATAGACTGAATTCTCTGTTTTATCCTTTATGGCCGTGGGGGCATAAAAACAATTAGAATAGTGCCAACGTATCCTTGCGCATCGTAAGAGGCAACTAAAAGGGACGGGACGAGGGGGCTGGGAACCCCCTCTCCTGTATTCTAATCTTGTGAGACATCAAAGAGGTGGAGCTGAGGGGAGAGTGACTGCTACCCGCACTCTAGTTTTGGGGTGTGAATGTGCGTGGATGTAGTACAATAGAGAGTAAAAGATGTGAGATTGGAAGTATGTTTAGGAATAGAAGGATGGATATATTGGCTTTGTGTGAGACAAAGATAAAAGGGAAAGGTTAAGTGATGTTTGGTGAAATGTCTGGTTAAGTGTCTGGGATTGAAAGGAGAAGAGCATGAGAAGGTGTGGCTTTATTGTTGAGTGAATGGATGACAGGTAAAGTAGCGGAATGGAAGGAGATATCATCTAGGTTAATGTGGATAAGGGTTAGGTTGGGTAGGGAATGTTGGGCTTTTGTCAGTGCGTATGGGCCAGGTTGTGAGAAAAGTGAAGAAGAGCGGAATGAGTTCTAGAATGAATTAACTAAGTGTGTAGGACTAGGTAGAAGGAATTATGTAGTTTTCATGGGTGGCTTGAATGCTAGAGTGGGCTCTGGAGAGGTAGAAGGTGTCATTGGGAAGTATGGCATACCAGGTAAAAATGAGAGTGGTGAGAGACAGGTAGATACGTGTGTTAAGCAAGAGATGGTGATAAGTTCTAGCTTTTTAAAAAAGAACGATAAAAAATATACATGGGTAAGAGTGGCAAATGGAAGAGTGGTAGAAAGGGCGTTAATGGATTATATGTTCATAACTAAAAGAATGTTTGGAAGATTGAAAGATGTGCACGTGTTTAGGGGTATGGCTAATGGTATGTCTGATCAATTTTTGGTGGAAGGAAAATTAGTTGTAGCAAAAGAGTGGGGGAATAGAGTAGGTGTATGTAAAAGGGAGCTAGTGAGGGTTGAAGAGCTAATAAAACCGGGGGTAAAAAGTAAATATCAAGAAAGGTTGAAAATGGCATATGACGAAGTGAAAGTAAGAGAAACTGGTAATTTAGAGGAGGAGTGGAAGTCAGTAAAAGAAAATTTTGTTGGGATTGCAAGTGATGTGTGTAGCAAGAAGTTTGTTGGAGGAAGCATGAGGAAGGGCAGTGAATGGTGGAATGAAGGAGTGAAGGTAAAAGTGGAAGAGAAAAAGAGGGCTTTTGAAGAATGGCAGCAGAGTAATAGTGTAGAGAAGTATGACAGATATAGAGAGAAAAATACGGAAGTAAAGCGCAAGGTAAGTGAGGCAAAGAGGGCAGCTGACCTGAGGTGGGGTCAGGGATTGGGTCAGTCATATGAAGAGAATAAAAAGAAGTTTTGGAGTAAGGAAGGCTGGTTCAAGAATTGAAGAGACAGTGAAATATGGAAATGGAAGGTTGTTAAAAGGAGAGGAGGCAAGGAAAAGGTGGGCGGAATATTTTGAAAGTTTACTGAATGTTGATGATAATAGGGAGGTAGATATAATTGCTGTTGCAGGTATTGAGGTGCCAGTGATGGGAGATGAGAATGAGAGAGAGATTACAAGAGAGGAATTGAGGAGAGCACTAGATGAAACGAGAGTAGGAAAAGCATCTGGCATGGATGGTGTGCGAGCTGAGATGTTGGAGGAAGGGGGTGTGACTGTACTTGAATGGTTGGTGAGATTGTTTAATGTGTTTTGTGTTGTCAATGGTACCAGTAGATTGGGTTTGTGCGTGTATTGTACCACTACATAAGGGTAAGGGAGATGTGCATGAGTGTTGTAATTCGAGGGGTATTAGTTTGTTGAGTGGTAGTTGGAAAAGTGTATGGTAGAGTACTGTACTGATAATAATAATAACAATAATAATTAATTAAAATAATTATAATAATAATGATTAATAATAATAATAATAATAATAATAATAAAAATTATAATACTAATTATTAATAATAAAATTTTTGCCATTTTTCAAGATGGCCGGCAGGTTTTCAAAATTGCTCTTTATGAATATATGAATATTGACATTTAATTGGTTACTCACATTTGAATTTCTCAGTCAATCCAAGTTTGTGTTAAACTTGAAAGCAAGCCTTTACATAAACAAGATATATAATTTGTTACTTGGAAATATTTAAGATGGCTGTCACAATATCAAAATTACCCGCAAAAAAGGCAAAAGTTGGTACTTAAGTTCATGTATGCGATAAAAGATCAGGTAATATATGGATTTGGGGTAACTTCAGCTTGATCAGTTTATTTTTTGTAGGTTAGAAATTAATTGAGACCCACTTAATTAATTTTATCCTCATCTTAAAAAAGGGACAATTAGCTCAATGTTAGGTCAGAAATCAAGTGAGACCCACTTAATTAATTTTATCCTTATCTTAGATAGGGACAATTAGCTCAATGTTAATGCTTCCTTAGTGCACCAACCATGTTGAAAGAACTTGTTTGTATTCCAGAACTAGAGGCCTTCAAAATGGGAAGCGAGTGTTGGCTTTCATAAATAAAGAAACCCTACCCAAAGCATGTGACTAAAATTATGCAAAAATCATGACCAAAGCACCCAAAATATTAGGGAAGCAGATGCTTTAGCAAGAGAAAACATTTGATGGAACCTTACCAGTAGACACTAGAAGAGAATCTGTACCACCAAGTTTGCTGCAAAAGTGTGGTGATATAAAATCCCAACTTGAATATGGAACATTATCTACAGATCTGGCTTTAGCACAAGTTTTGCACTTCAACTGTCGGATGACTCCCACAACTTCAACAGCTACTAGACATTCCAAGTCAAGAGAACCTCTGTTTCCAATATACCTTGGTCTCCTGATCTTTGCTTAAACCAAAAGGCATCAATTAATCTATACAATTCATCAACATGGAAACAGCATTAGCAATGATAGGGTTCTGAAATTGACTAAAGGCTTGGGAGAAGTAGTTGTAGCAAGGGCTGTGGAGGAAAAAGGGTCTTTGCAACTTGTGTTGTTGACAATCTGGACCATAATTCAAGTGCCACAACAATACAAACATCCTTCCATGGACCAGGCATATCTTTGTTTTGCATCCAAGTGTTTAGGAAAAGGGTGAGAACAGAAACTTGGCTCAAATCATCCAAAGCAGAACAAAGTAAAAAAAATGTGTTCTCTTCCTGAATATTACAGGAATGTACCCCTTTCTCACATTAAACATGAAAATCGTTTCCCTTAATCCAATGTTAGTGCAGGACACCAACAAGTTGTGCTTTCTAAGCATATTTCTCTCAAGTATAAATGGCTTGAGAAAGTCAGTCTGTGAGACAAGACTAAAAATTCTGAGTCCATATCTTGGGTAGCACATCATTCTTCTCAGATGCAACAGGCCAACTTTGAAATATGTTATTTTTATAATAAAATAAATTTTTGAATATACTTACCCGGTGATTATATAAGCTGCAACTCTGTTGCTCGACAGAAAACTCTACGTTAAAAATCCGCCAGCGATCGCTATACAGGTAGGGGGTGTACATCAACAGCGCCATCTGTCGGGCAGGTACTCAGTACTCAATGTAAACACAGAACTCAATTTTCTCCTTTGTCCACTGGGTCTCTATTGGGGAGGAAGGGAGGGTCCTTTAATATATAATCACCGGGTAAGTATATTCAAAAATTTATTTTATTATCAAAATAACATTTTTCAATATTAAACTTAGCCGGAGATTATATAAGCTGATTCACACCCAGGGGGGTGGGTAGAGACCAGCAATAATTGTTTACATTATTATGAGCTAAGGATTTTTTATTTCATTTTAGCAGTTATTCAAAATAACAAACATAAAATAAATAAGTACCTGGTAAGGAAGTCCACTTGAACAATTACTCTGCCTTTTTAAGTACGTCTTCCTTACGGAGCCTCGCGATCCTCTTAGGATGCTGAGCGACCCCTAGGAGCTGAAGTATCAAGGGTTGCAACCCATACAACAGGACCTCATCAAAACCTCTAATCTAGGCGCTTCTCAAGAAATGACTTTGACCACCCGCCAAATCAAGTAGGATGCGAAGGGCTTCTTAGCCTTGCGGACAACCCAAAAACAATAATAAAACATTTCAAGAGAAAGATTAAAAAGGTTATGGAATTAGGGAATTGTAGTGGTTGAGCCCTCACCCACTACTGCACTCGTTGCTACGAATGGTCCCAGAGTGTAGCAGTTCTCGTAAAGAGACTGGACATTCTTAAGATAAAAAGACGCGAACACTGACTTGCTTTTCCAATAGGTTGCGTCGATTATACTTTGCAGAGATCTATTTTGTTTAAAGGCTACGGAAGTTGCGACAGCTCTAACTTCGTGTGTCCTTACCTTCAGCAAAGCTTGGTCTTCCTCATTCAGATGGGAATGAGCTTCTCGTATTAACAGTCTGATAAAATAGGATAAAGCATTCTTTGACATAGGCAAAGATGGTTTCTTAACTGAACACCATAAAGCTTCAGACGGGCCTCGTAAAGGTTTAGTTCGTTTTAAATAGAACTTAAGAGCTCTTACAGGGCATAAGACTCTTTCTAGTTCATTTCCAACCATACGATAAGTTTGGAATATCGAACGATATTGGCCAAGGCCGAGAAGGCAGCTCGTTTTGGCTAGAAAACCAAGTTGTAGAACATGTAGCCGTTTTGGATGAGAAACCGATGTTCTTGCTGAAGGCATGAATCTCACTGACTCTTTTAGCTGTGGCTAAGCATACCAGGAAAAGAGTCTTTAAGGTGAGATCTTTCAGGGAGGCTGATTGTAGCGGTTCAAACCTGTCTGACATAAGGAATCTTAGTACCACGTCTAAATTCCAACCAGGTGTAACCAAACGACGCTCCTTCGTGGTCTCAAAAGACTTAAGGAGGTCCTGTAGATCTTTATTGTTGGAAAGATCTAAGCCTCTGTGACAGAAGACTGATGCCAACATGCTTCTGTAACCCTTGATAGAGGGAGCTGAAAGAGATCGTTCTTTCCTTAGATATAAGAGGAAGTCAGCTATTTGAGTTACAGAGGTACTGGTCGAGGATACGGATACTGACTTGCACCAGTTTCGGAAGATTTCCCACTTCGATTGGTAGACTCTAAGGGTGGATGTTCTTCTTGCTCTAGCAATCGCTCTGGCTGCCTCCTTCGAAAAGCCTCTAGCTCTCGAGAGTCTTTCGATAGTCTGAAGGCAGTCAGACGAAGAGCGTGGAGGCCTTGGTGTACCTTCTTTACGTGTGGCTGACGTAGAAGGTCCACCCTTAGGGGAAGTGTTCTGGGAACGTCTACTAGCCATCGAAGAACCTCTGTGAACCATTCTCTCGCGGGCCAGAGGGAAGCAACTAGCGTCAACCTTGTCCCTTCGTGAGAGGCGAACTTCTGCAGTACCTTGTTGACAATCTTGAACGGAGGGAATGCATATAGATCTAGATGTGACCAATCTAGGAGAAAGGCATCTATATGAACTGCTGCTGGGTCCGGGATTGGTGAGCAAAATATTGGGAGCCTCTTGGTCATCGAGGTTGCGAAGAGATCTATGGTTGGCTGGCCCCAGGTGGCCCAAAGTCTCTTGCATACATCCTTGTGGAGGGTCCATTCTGTTTGAATTATTTGTCCCTTCCGACTGAGACAATCTGCCATGACATTCAAGTTGCCTTGGATGAACCTCGTTACTAGTGATATATCTAGACCTTTTGACCAGGAGAGGAGGTCCCTTGCGATCTCGTACAACGTCAGAGAGTAGGTCCCTCCTTGCTTGGAGATGTACGCCAAAGCCGTGGTGTTGTCCGAGTTCACCTCCACCACTTTGCCTTGAAGGAGAGACCTGAAGCTTTTCCAGGCCAGACGTACTGCCTGTAGCTCCTTGCAGTTGAAATGCACTGTCCTTTGACTCGAGTTCCATATCCCCGAGCATTCCCGACCGTCTAATGTCGCACCCCAGCCTACGTCCGATGCGTCCGAGAAGAGAACGTGGTTGGGAGTCTGAACAGCCAGGGGAAGACCCTCTCTTAGGTTGATATTGTCCTTTTACCAAGTCAGACAAGACTTTATCTTTTCGGAAACCGGGATCGAGACCGCTTCTAGCGTCTTGTCCTTTTTCCAGTGAAAAGCTAGATGGTATTGAAGAGGACGGAGGTGTAGTCTTCCTAGTGACACAAATTGATCCACGGATGACAGTGTCCCTACCAGACTCATCCACAGCCTGACTGAGCAGCGTTCCTTCTTCAGCATCTTCTGGATGGATAGCAGGGCTGGGGGCTGATCGTCTTGTTGTTCAGCAACGTCCTCATCAGAGGGTTCCTCATCCGAAACTGATGAGGAAACGGCAACGGAGTGGGTAACGTCTGGCTCGCTGAATCCGGTCGCACTGGTGGATGCGTGACGGAGCCGGACGCAATATCATGGAACTGCTGCACAGTCTGTGAACTGTCAACAACCATGAGTGCGCGAGGAAGCACAGCGTCAACTCGAGACTGTCTAGACCGTCTGGGTTGTGCAGTCAACACCCTACCGGGTTGCTGAGGTTGACGCACTGCGTCAAAACAAGTCACCTCTGCTGGTTGTTGAACGTCCTGAACGTCAAAAACCACCTCCGAGCGTCGCTTAATGTCAACGTGCGGCTGGCAACCCACACTGGGTCGCATCGGTGGAGTAACCATCTCAACTGGAAGACGCGAGTAGGTTACCTCAGCGTCAACAGGGCGCACAACCGACCGGTTGGAAGGTTGTTGGCCAGAAGGTTATTCTCCGCATTTAAGTCCTCTATCAAGGACGCAAGCTTGGACTGCATGTCTTGCAGCAAAGCCCATTTAGGGTCTACGGGAGCAGGTGTGGCAACAGACGGGGTTAGCGACTGAGGCGGAACCGTTTACCATCCCTGAAAGCCTTGTTATGCGTGACATAATAGTACATCAAAACTTCAAAGGCTCGACAACAGCTGTGAAGTTGACCTGTAAACAACATGGAGCGTCTCCTGGCTAGGCGCCAGGGAGAGTCTACCAGAATTGAGAAGTCTATCTGGGCAGAGGCATGAACTCCCAAGCCGAGAACTTCTCTCGTGTCATATCAGACTCTCGCTCTATAAACCAGTTTAAAAGAAGGGAAAGCAAAGGCTGTATCCCCCAAACTCCTCCTGGTGAAAAACCAGTCGCCTAGCCAACGTAACGCTCTCTAGGAGAGCGAGAGAGCACTCACTAGCTTAAAAACAACGGCTTCGAAGTAGCTAGGCCTAGTGTAAGCTCTGACGTTTAGGCGAACGAGGAGCAGCAGTTACAAAAAGATCCGGACGAAGATCCTTAAAAAAATCATCATGATTTAATTAAAGTCCATAGGAGGCTAAGCAGCTTTAGGCTCCTCTCCATGTGACAGAGTCCTCAAGGGAATATCAGTAGGAGGGAGAACAGCAACTTCCTCATCTACAGGAACCTTGTCCGATAAAAGCTGAGTCTCTTACTGGTGCATTAGTAGCGGACCAGAACGCAATGTCATGTAACTGCTTGACAGTCTGTGAACTGTCAACAACTGAACTGTCAACCACAACAGGTGCGTGAGGATGCACAGCGTCCACTCGAGACTGCTTTGACTGCCTAGACTGAGCAGTCAAAACAACTCTAGAATGCGGAGGTTGACGCACAGCGTCAAAACAAGTCAACTCCGATTGTTAGTGAACGTCTTGACCGTCAACAGGAGCATCAGCCAGTGGCCTAACGTCCAAATGCGGCTGAAAAACCACACGAGACCGCATCGAGTGTGGTTCTAAACAAAATGACTGACGTGACTAAGCTACGCCAACGTCAACAGTAAGCACAAAGGAACGTTATGTTGGCTGAAAGCCAGGATATCGATGAGATAAACGGCTAGACTCAACGGACTAATCGGCAGAATAGTCTTCCATAAGGGAGGCAAGCATATACTGCATGTTTTGCCATACAACCCCTTAAGGATCAACGGAAATGGTTGTGGTAATAGACGAGGGTAACGTCTGTGACCGCAACACTTTGCCTACAAAAAAAGACTCGGAGTCTGTGTTACACTTTTGTTAGGCGGCGAGCAGTTATCCGATGACTGCATAGGGTCAGAGCTGTCCTAATGGCTGTAACCAGGACGCTGGACCTGTCCTGAAAGGACTGACTTTCGCTTAAGGGCTCCGAAACCTTGTGACAGGTTTCTTATGCGAAAAGCCTACGGATGGCGAGGAGAAACAACGTCTCTCTCGTCTTATGGTAGGGGAGATCTTGGTAAGATACACCCGATACCATAGAGGGAAAACGTCTGTTCGTTGGTCAAGGCCTCTCGAACCCATAAGTCGTTTGACATTACTTCTCCCCTGGGCTTGGGAGCTTGTAAGAGGTCCCGGACTAGGTGAACGACAGGCACGAACAGACGAACCCTCGGACGCAACACTGTAACACTTTGCGCCTCGGACGCAACACTGTAACACTTTGCGCATATCACTTTATCACTTCGATTTTCTGTTTTGCACTTATTTCTACCTGAAACACGCAATTCTACCCTTCATTAAAAGGTAGTAATTGCGAAATTAGTCGTATAATGCAAGCTCATAATACCAGCAAAAAACAGAAAACATATTTTAAGATAAAAAGAAAAATCAGTGGCTGGGAAAGAGACTAAACACTAGTTCATATAACTATGTTTTCAATCTCTCACCGCACATAGCCTGGGGACGAGAATAAAAACCTAAAAACGTTTTATCCTTCCTCCCCGTACAGCGACTAGGGACGTGAGTAACACGAGAACAACGTTACCCGCTTGAACGGAACATTTCTCTCCTCTCTCTCCCTCCGTCTCTATCTCTCTCTCTCTTTCTCTCTTGATTTCGCACCTAAGAGAAGAGCCCAATTATATATCGTCAAAAAAAAACATGTTATTTGACTAAAGGAAAAAACTGAAAGGTTTTTCAAATAAAAAGTTCCTTTAAATTAGAATTTAAAACATTTAAGCTAAGAAAGAATGAACAAAACGTCAGAATCGATTTACTCTTACTGCAAAGTGAAACCGTGATACACTCTCTCACTATCGTAACGATAGAGCGCATGTTGAACGTCCTGAACGTCAACAACTGCGTAGCATAAAAAACTAAACGTTAGTTCATCTTTGAAAACAGTACGAAGACTATCAAAGAAATTCTTTCATAAAAAATTACATTTAAAAAGTTTTAAATCCTTTGCTCTTTAAAAGCTAAAGACGATATAAAGGGCTCAACGTTGATTAACTTCGGTTTCCAAGTTAGGACCGCCTACTCTCAGGAAAGTTCTATATAAACATAGCATTAAAATTTATTTTTATATGTTTATAAAAAATGGAAACTTAATCGAAGAGGCCTAATAAAGGCGGAGAGATATAAAATATATAGAGGAAAATCTATAACGTGATATAATTACTAAAAGCCTAAACATACTTCCATCTAAGGGAAGGGTCGGCCATTTAAAAGTGAAAGAAAGTCCATACTATCTTTGTCACCATAATTAAATCTATCCAAAACGAGTTCAAGTTTTGAGATGAAGATAAAACACCTGCATAGCGAAAGCTCAAAACTAGAATAGTGTACTTCACCAATAGTTGTGAAAACAAATCCAGTTAGCACAGCGAATTAGTAGGTCTTGCCGGTAGCCCCACAGAGAGAAAATTGAGTTCTGTGTTTACATTGAGTACTGAGTACCTGCCCGACAGATGGCGCTGTTGATGTACACCCCCTACCTGTATAGCGATCGCTGGCGGATTTTTAACGTAGAGTTTTCTGTCGAGCAACAGAGTTGCAGCTTATATAATCACCGGCTAAGTTTAATATTGAAAAAAGGTTGTCATCAATGTTGACTTTTCAAGAGGCAGCTCATTCAATTGTAATGATTAAACATATTGCTAGAGCAGCAACAGTTTCTCTATCCTGGCAAACCTAGTTCTTACAGTTGACCTGCCACTACTGTATTTTCAATAGCCAAGCAAATCCCTACGGAATAGTCATTACAGTATGGTGATATGGTTATCATGTTTGGGGGGATGCATTTAGAAATGGTAGAATTCAAAATTCTGGGTGATCTCTTAACCTGTTAAGCGTCACCCACGTGATAAACCGTTCACCACGATCTACTCAGTACCGCCTTCAACTGCATATTCCGTTCATGACTTTAATTGCCTTTTTCAAGCCGTCAGTCTCGTGATATTACGTTTACTCGTATAGTAAGTATAGGATCACCACTTGGCAACACTCTCAGCATATGGGGGCTATAAATAGAAACTTATATGATGTCTGGCAACTATGTTTCTAAAGGTAGCTTGATGTTAGAAAACTGGTTTACTCTCAGTGCGCTTCGGGCGTTCATGCGGAAAAGGTTCTTTGTAGTTCCTTTCGCAATGAACGGTCTAAAGAGCAAGGTTATTTCTTTAGATGAAATAAATGATATTCATGTTGAGGAATTTGATAATGATAACCTGTTTGATAATGAGAGCACTAGTTCTGAATCCTCCAGTGATGAGTATATTGAAGAAACAAAGTTTTCTTTCGATGCCGAAAGCAAAAATGACTTCTCATTACCGAATGACTGGACAACGAGATTTCACAAAACTATATAGGAAAGGAAACGCCAAGAGAGAGAGAGAGAGAGAGAGAGAGAGAGAGAGAATAAAGTGGATAAATAATGTACAAATGTATGACGAACATATTTGAAAACTATACAGGAAACGATATGGAGAGAGAGAGAGAGAGAGAGAGAGAGAGAGAGAGAGAGAGAGAGAGAGAGAGAGAGAGAGAGAGAGACAGAGAGGGGGGGGGGAGACTTGTCCCTTTGCTTTTGTTGCTTATCCAGGCGTAAGATTTACGATTGAAGATAAAAAGAACCCATTAGAATATTCAGTATTATGTAGCCATTTGAAATGAAATATTAGTAGTATTAATTGTTCTTTTTTACTCCACCATTTAATTAATATCCCTACTTTTAAATATAAATATGATTATAAAGAAATTATATTAACATTAAAAAATTATCATTAGTGAAATGACCGCTCAGGGCAAAAAAAGCGTGATGGTACGTTAGCGGCAACCTGGTCCAGGGGGGATGCTTAACAGGTTAAAAAACAGTGGTTGGATTGGTGCTCTTGTAGAAGCAGAAATAGCAAAACTGGGAAAATCAGATTTGCTTATCTCTGTTTAACATATAAAGAAGACATATCTAGCCCACCAGGTGACAGCTTGCAGTTTATATCAATTGCTCAAAGCTGCCATCTGGCATACAGTATATCCAAAATTAGAAGATAAAATGGGCTATGCTGTGTGGATAAAAAAAAATCAGTCAGTGTCCACAATTCTAATTTTGGAATCTTGTGCTTCAGCTAGAACTTCTACAGTTCGTTTTCAATATGTTATACCGGGAGTATAATTTCAAATTATACAGACATACTTTAGAAACTCATTCCCTTCCTCTTTGCCATGGACCATGTACAATATGCCACCAGAAATTTCTCTATCCATAAAACCACTTGGCCTTTTTCCTCAGTGGCTATAGACCAAGTGCACAAGCAGAATAATCCTCATGTGGAAGGAGATGCGGAGCCATCGGCCTGTTTGAAGATGCAGATGCTCACATAAAATGGACAGTGGCTGATCCTGAAGTACTAAGCTGCCTGGAAGTGTTGAAACTGAAATTTTGCAGAAAAGGTTTCTTTACAACAGTACCCATGCTCGGTTCAGAACAAACCAAGCACAGATAACAGTCACAGAAGCATATGTCCTCAGTACTGTGATACCTTTCCCAGTCTGGGATGGTTCTTGATATCATACTGTCTCCTACGCATAAGCGGTGAGAGATTGGTCGATGCATAAAAGACTCCCATCAATCAGTCTTCCTATACTTCTTCAATATATTTTACTTGTTCTTCTTCTAGAAGTAGTAACATCTGAAGAATCTAACAAAGACGAGGCAGGGGAGGAGGAGGAACTTGGAGAGGATGATGAGTGCACATGCTTCTACTAGTTTACCTATTTTAGGGTTGTGAAAATCAACCACAGCAATCAAATGGAGCAAATGCCACAGGGGACTATTCAAAGCAGCAGAGACAATACTATCAGGTCTTATGCCCTTTAACGCCTTCATGGAAGTCGGGAAGACACCAGAGAGGCGGAAGATGGCTGGCGACCCTCCCCTTAAACATTCAGCGGCAGCACAATTTCCTCTCATCAATGAAGCACCAGTGATGTACAAACAATGACAACCTCCGCAAGTTCACATTATCATTGTCAACATGAGGCCACACTAGCGAAAGATGACAGCAAACATTCATCCACCCAATAGGAACATGGATATTGGCATAACTGCACAGAAATCTGTCACCCATTTAGATTCTATCTGGAAAACAACTGCATATCCTAGTCTTCTTCTCTTAATCTATCTATTGTCTGTTTGCATACTTACCCATTTCTTCTAAAAAGACATAGCAAAAAAATTTAAGCAACCAAAATGGGAGTGGCAGAAAGCGTTCATCTGTGCTGCTTGCAACTGAAGTAAAAAATGTGTCTACATGACTGATAGTTGGGAGAAAATTCCCTTCCACTTGTTGGTAGCTATGTGTACAGTGTGGAATTTCAAAGGGCCAAAGATATACTCACCTATTAAAGAACGATAGTTTGTATTCATGTAGGAACGAATAAGTTTAAATGATCTAAATGTTAACAAAATTCCAGCCCGGAAACATGTAAGGCTCTTCATCAATACTACATTCAGTCTTAATAAACTAGAGTAATTAATTAAGCCTCAAGTTACATGAAAATTATGTAAAAATAAATTCTCTTATTACCTTGTTGAGAAGGATTACATTCTCTAAAGCTGTTCTATGGGGATATTGAGGTCCTAATTTAAAGCCATTGATGTCAACAATGTACAGCAGGAGGTTTGTCCTTTCCACATGTCGAAGAAATTTATGTCCCATTCCCATGTTAGCCCAAGCACCTTCAATTAGGCCAGGAAGATCAGCTATGCTTATTCGTCTTTTGTCAGGGTACTCAATAGTTCCAATATTTGGTTGCATTGTTGTAACTAGAAATATAAAAGACCATTTTAGAAAGCAACCTGATTTTAAAAATTTATTTAGTGTATTTATAATTTGTTGAATTTACGATGACCTTTAGTGATACCAATTAACCTAAAAAGGTGAAGAATTTAAAGAAACAGCGATTAAAAATCTTCAAATTATTGAACAATGTCAACATTTTACATTGTTAGATGTTTGAAAAATTACAATTCAAGAACCAACGAACCAATGCTATCTTATGCATGGACTTTTAAGGTCTGTAAATGCTAGCTAGGTAAACTTATGACCTTTGATTCTTACATCAAATGTTTGATTAAACATTTTGCACGAAACCCTTTAGGCAAAAGTATTTTGTATGATCAAAGGCACCAGAACGTCTAGTATATTTGAATGATGACATCTCTACAATGTTTTCTCGTGTAAACCCAGAGCTTGAACAAGTCTGCTAACACTGAAACTTAATGTATGAATACTATTATGTCATCTCATATAACCATGGTCTGTTATTGGATAGACAATAAAATTCTTATACAGGAGATTAAAGGTAATGTATATGCTAATGCAAAGGTTAAAATTGCTAGCAACCTTTTTGACTGAATGTATCACTGGGATAAATTACATTAGGCATCAAAATCCATGCATTAAATAATCATTATATTTACTATAAAAATTAAGCTATAAAATACTTACAAGGGTAACTAGCAATTTTTGGCTTGGCCCTGGAAATTGCTTTTAAAAATGTTGACTTTCCAGCATTTGGAAATCCTACCAGG
>NC_090769.1:32233731-32281231 GCF_036898095.1 Palaemon carinicauda
ATTTCACAAGGAGGTTGAATTGTCCTTACTCTTAGTCGTCTCAAACGATCTAATGAGATCTGAGAGATCTTTGTTACCTGACACGCCAATGTGTCGGTTACAAAAGACGGAGGTTAGTATGCTGAGGTAACCCTTGATGAAAGGCATAGCTACCTTCTCTTTTATACGCAGATACAACAGAAAAACTCTGCTATATTGGCTATAGAGGTATTGGTAGAGGAAAGTCTATTATTCCTGCACCACACTCTAAATATGTCCCACTCAGATTAGTCAACCCTAACAGTGGTAATGATCTGGGGGTATCTACCAGCCACTCCATCATCTCCACAACCCAATGTCTCATGGGCCAAAAAAAGGAGCTATCATGGTCATGCGGACGTTGGGCGAATCCCTGAATCTTTTCAGGACTCTGTCCAGGATCTTGAATGGAGGAAAAGCGTACACGTTTAGACCTTCCCAGTTCAGAAGAAAAGCGTCCAGTGCGACTGCTTCCTGGTCTGGTACTGGAGAGCAAAATACCGGCAACCTCTATGTCATTTGTGAGGCGAAGAGGTCTATCGAGTGTTGACCCCACAACATCGAAAGGTTGGTGCACAACTTGTGATGTAGGGTCCATTCTGCAGTAAGAACTTGCCTTCTTCTGCTGATTAGATCCGTCCTGACGTTTTTCTCTCCTTCTATGAAATGAGTAATCAGGGCTTGGTGAATGGCCACTAGCTCTTTGATATTTATGTGTCATTTCCTCTGAGACTCTATCCACAGATCCCTGTTGCTAATCGTATGTGTCAAACAGAGCCGAAATCGACTTCTCTAGCTCAGACAGACCAGACACTTGAAGCGCGCCATGTGCGCGAACTAAACCGTGTGCTGATTGCTGCGAGAGATTGTCAACCGTAGCCGGGTGACCACCAGAGGAAAGTCTTTGCGACATTTCCAGAGTGCCTTGAGCGCGACCTGAACCAGTTATCATCCCCAGAAAAATGAAATTCTGTGAGGGTGTTAGTTAAGGTTTGGCCAGGTTACTATCAGCCCTAATTGTTGCGTTAAGGGCATTATCCTTTGAAGAGCCTCCGGACACTTTACTTGTGATTCTGCTCTGAGTGGTCAGTCGTCCAGGTACAAAGAAAAACCTTACTCCCTTTATGTGAAGTCAGGGAGTCACGTTGGACATCACCCGGGTAAAAAACGTACTTGTACAATGGACTGACGTCCAGAACAGGTTTTCATCCCCCCCCAGCTTTTCGGAACTAGGAAAAGTATGTTGTAAAAACCCCTCCGAGGAGGTGTCCTCTATATTTCTATGACTGAATTCAACAGCATAAGGCTCACTTGTTCTTAACCCTTTTACCCCCGGGCTATTTGGAAATTTCCAACCATTAACCCCCAAGGGGTTATTTTTATCCCATCACATTTTGCAGTATACTTTTTTTAAATTGCTCTAACAGGCTTAATTTTTGTCATAGAGAGGTCTGGTTGGTCTCATTCTCTTGGAAAATGCCTGAATTTTCTCAAAAAATTATCAAAAATTTGAAAAATATCATTATTATAGCATTTTTTTGCAAGGACGTACCGGTACGTCCATGGGGGTAAAGGGATGGCATTTGTGAAACGTACCAGTACGTCCTTTGGGGGTAAAAGGGTTAAAGAGATGCTGCCTTGTTTCCTGAGTGGACTGTTGTCAACTCTAAGGGTATCGACGACATGGATGGCATAACACTCCTCACTTTTTGATTCGGTTTGTTGTCTTGAGAATCAGCGAGTTTGACCTCCAGTCGCAATCCTCTGAGTTCCCCTTGAAGGGGCTCTCCCACGAAAGAGCTGACGAGTAGGAAGAGCCTCCTTTTGTACCCTTCTAAAAAGCTAGCAGGGAGGATTTATTTAGTAGTCCTAGAGAAAAAATCTTGCGCAGCCCATTACTCTCCGAACAAGGGACAAACCTGAAGATAAGAAGGAACAACACATAGTCCTCTTTTTAAGAACTCCTGCCATGAAAAAGGGCGGGAAGTTTGATGGGGCCATCCCTCCAGGCCTTATCCAGACAGGCAATCAGATGCATCTGAGCCTCGTTCTTAGGGTCTGTGGCTTCTGCGAGAGTCCAGTCCGTAAGGCTGAAGACTTCTATTGTCTAAAAGTTTACTTCGGCCGATGATCCATTTCAATGGACGTCCAAGAGAAAGGATCTAGGGAAGGCCTCCTTTTTTCTTTTCTTCACTTGGGTCAACCATGAGCAAGTCGAAGTTTACTTCGACTTGCTCATGGTTGACCCAAGTGAAGAAAAGAAAAAAGGAGGCCTTCCCTAGATCCTTTCTCTTGGACGTCCATTGGTTGAGAGTTGAGAAAACTCTCTTAACCGATTTAGCCAGGACCATATTCTTGAAGGAGAATGTTTTCGGGGTCTGCCCTTCAAAAACTGAGAGGGCGGGCTCTGAAGAATAGGTTGAGAAAAAAAATCTTCTGGGTACAGAGACCTTAACACTGTCAGAAGTTTTTTTTTTTTTTTTAAATCAGCTGACTGTAATGAATCCTGAGATTCGTCTTCTAATTCGGCTAATGGAACATCGATTCCCTGATTCGAATGAGTAGGAGACAAAACTGCGTCATCCTGTCGGTTATTATCTTCCAAAAATAATTCATCTTGTCCTGAAGAAATCTCGTGAAGGATATCGTCCAGTTGCGAAGAAGCATCACGTTTATGTACTGTAAGCCTCGAGGGAGAGACAGGTACCAGTGCTTCCAGCATAAGATCACCATGCTGTAAGGTAGCATCAACATCTGTAAACCCATGCAAGGGAAAATCTTGATCGCGTGCGTCCCGCATGTTGTATGTCAACAGCGTGACGCGAGGGAGTGTTAGTTGCGCGTTCAGAAAATCGCGAAGGAGAGATAAAAAACTTGTCTATCTGTTGCGAGGACAAGTCCCGACCATATGAGTCCACCTAGGTCCAGATTGAGACTGTTGTATGCTTCCATGAGAGGTATCAGTCTAATGCATGAGTCCCGAATGCGGTGAGTTTGCCGCGAGCCGTGAGGAAGTGTTAGTATCGCGTCCAGTCAATCGCAAAGAAAAGACAACTGTTTGCTTATAGTAACGTGTGACAAAACCTGATTGCATGCGTCCAGCATATGTCCAGACTGCCGCATGCGTCCACTTTGCCGTGAATTTACAGACTTCTGCATGCGTCCAGATTGCCGTGAGCTAACAGCGTGTCACACGCGTCTGGCATGAGTGATAGTCGACTGTTCCGCAGATCGCGAAGGCGAGACAATTACTTGTCTATAGTGACGTGGGGACAAAACCTGACTGCATGCGACCAGTACATGTCCAGACTGCCGTATGCGTCCAGGTTGCCGTGTGTCAACTTTGCCGTTAGCTTCTGGCATGTGTCCACTTTGCCGTGACTGTCCAGAATGCCGTGAGCTGTGCGTCTACCTTGTCGCTTGCCGCAACCCGAGATGATCGCTGCGAGAGAGCGATGCTGAGAATCGGAGAAATACGCTGTCCGATAATATCGGAAGACCGTTTTCTTGGTCTTTTGCTGTCCTTAGATTCTTTTAGACACGATTTTTTTCTGCCCGAGAATCGTAAGCGTCCAACAGAGACGAAATCGACCTCTTTAATTCAGACAAATCAGATACATGATGAGCGCCATGTGCGCTAACTGAACGATGTACTGATCGCTGCGAGGTATCGTCAACTGTCGATACTTCCAGCGTGCCTTGATCCCGATCTGTGTCGTGCTGACACGTCGACTTCGTCTGCACTGCAGGATGGTTTATTAGGAGACATAAGTCTCTTGAGTGAATTAGGCTAGGTTCTTGAACACAGTGGTTGGTGCCAACCACGTCGCGGTTCTGCGTCGTCCGACGAAGACACAGACATTTTAACCTAGCCTTTCCTGTTCGCTAATCAAGGTCTGCCATATACTTTAGCCTTTCGACATTCCTTCTCCCAGGGATTGGGGAGCATGGAAGAGGTCCCCGGCTGGGATTATGACGGACAAGAACGGACGCACACTTCATTGCACTGACACTGAATACTAGCACTTTTAATTATTTCACATTAGATCTTAATAGACATTCCCGTTACGAGAGATTATACTCTTTCGTCAAGGGCTAGAAAGAAAATACAATAGAATATATGATTAATATTAGTATTCTCAAAATCAAAATATAAAATAACGATACCAGTGATTGTGAAAATAAAAAACGATTGTCAAGAGTATTACGTATCGTAGATTGACTGCATTGCGTCCTTATATGTGCCATTGAACACCAGCACTTTAAACTATTTCACATTAGATCATAATAGACCTGCCCATTGCGAGAGATTAACCTCTTTAGCCAAGGGCCAGAATGAAAATACAATAGGATATATGAATAATATTAGTATTCTCAAAAGCGAAATATTATATAAGGATACAAGTATTATGAAACAAAAATGATCGTTTAATATCTGACATCACCCTTAGTCATACTGCGAGCGAAAAATAACTGTACGCTCGAGAAATAAAACTCTAATCGAAAATTGGCTAAGGGAAATATACTAATAGGACAAATATATACTGTACTAGAAAATAATATATTTCCCTACATTAAAAACATACTTATGCTTAGTAAGCTAATATTCTAAAAATTTCTTGCAAGAAAAGAAAATAATTCACATAATGCAAGTCATACTAAGCAGATTACGTCACAGGGTTGTGACGTCATCACGATGGTGGACTGAATTCCTTCAAGGTAATCACATTCCGCTCTGCTAAGAGTTACGTTACAAAATAGTGACATCACAATGTTTAATGTAGAAAATGTCTTCCTTCCATTATAACTTTAAGAGTTGTTCGGTAATAAAGTAGGGGGAAAAAATCTTTGATCCCTCAATGTACGAACAAGGAACAAAAAAAAATACATACATGCTCCCTGCTAATTACAGTGCGGGAATTAAGAGCAGCTTGAAAGCTGGTCTAGCCCGACACCCAAAGTTTAACAACAGAAGAGCCATTAATGGGTCTGGACATATTTGCTTGAAAATCAAGTTCAATTAAACTGTCCAAGTTGGACCAGCAAAAAACTATTATACAATATCTTCGATAGTTGAAAGGCAGTGAAAGCTATTAACAATAATCACACAAAAGGTACTTCACCAAATTGTAGAATAAAGTAATATATCCACGAAGCTAATTCCCAAGGTGTTGACTCGATCAACGACAGAGAATTTCTGAAGATGTTGGGAATGGTTCTGATAACCTACGAGTGATGGCACTTATGTATGACCACCTACTGTCATGTCGGCGATCCCCACGAATTTGAATTTCTGTCGTGCCGCGTCGAAACGCGGGATTTAAGCTATATATATGAAACTACCAGGGAAGTTACATATTCAAAAATGGTACTTTTATTATAAAATAAATTTTTAAATATACTTACCTGGTAGTTACATATATATAGCTTAAATCCCGCTATATATATATAACTACCAGGGAAGTTACATATTTAAAACTGTGATTTATTCAGATGCAGATACAAACTTCTGAGTCATTTAAATGGGTTACTCCTAGTCTTGTATTCTACAACCAGACAATCAAAAGAAAAAGTGTTCAATTACATCATAATAAGGTTGCTAGGCAATTCCAGTGCATGACGGTGCAAGGGGGGGGGATGTCACGACACACTTCTGGTTATCACCTTAAGAGGCTGTATCCCTTCTGTCTCTACGATCTAGATATCCACATACCCTTATTGTGCTTATTGCCTGTACCTTGTGTGTTTCCTTTATTATTCACTGTCACTTGCATCACTATTATTATCTGTTACGAGTGTATGTAATTATGGCTAGTAAGCCTAATATCACGCGTTCATGCCCCGGCCATGATGGACATCCCTGTGGTATATTCATGAGTAGGGTAAATGTTGATCCGCATCCTATTTACCTCTCATGCCGTGGCAAGAGATATTCAATGGAATCACCATGTGTGTACTTTAGGGAGTGGCCATCCTCCAAGTGAGATGGATATCGTTCTCTTCGCAAGAAGCAAACTAAGCGAGATCGCTCTCCTTCTTCATCTTCTTCCAGCAATGGTAAAAGAAAGTTCATTTTTGTGGCAAAAGTTATCCCCTAACCTGATCCTTTGTGTCAGGAACCCGCTGAGGCTACCGTCACGGATGGTGACGGCCATAATTACCTCCGCCAATGAAGTTGGAAGTAGGTTATGTTTTCGCCCCTATTTGTGTGTGTGTGTTTTATGAACAGCTTCCTTGCCACAATTTCAATCGTAGAGTAATGAAACTTGCAGGGATTAACTATTATGTAAAAAGCTTGAAATGAATAAATTTTGGAAGGTCAAGGCCACGGTCAAGCAAAATTTCCAATTCACGTGATCAGCCACAAGTTTTGACATTGTTGTCACAGAGACTTCAAACTTGTTTCATATTTAAGAGTATGAAAATCCACGCCAATTAATACATGTTAAGGTCAAAGGTCAAGGTCATGCAAAAGGTCAAGAAATAAGCTGCCGCAGTGGAAGTCTGTGCTTTACTGAGTGTCCCTCTAGTTTTGTTGATGTGTCATCACCAAGTGTCAATTATGTCCAGTATGATTTTGGGCCAATACTTGCAGAGGATACTTTGGCTACGGCACTGTACTCCCTGAGCCAGATTCAATCTCGGTACCCTCAGTTCCTGATTATCCTATAATGAATAGATCTCCCTCACTTTACAGGAGTGTTTTGAGTGGTGAACCTTATATGGCTGATTATTCAGAGAAGATCTTTCCGCTCTTGGAAGTATCTCCAATCCAAGCATTTAAAGTCTCTTCACATTCCTGTTTGTGGAACTTTACAACTTAGCCTGCCATTTCCCCTCATACAGAGGTAGCCTTGCTGCAAGATCCTTATTTCCAGTCTCCAGCTCATTCCAATGAGCCAGGCCTGAATTGGGCACCCAGGGGTTCTTGGCATTGATCTCCACTAAAGAGTTCTCTCAACTCATTCCAGGACTCTCTATCCCTTTATTACGAGGGTGATCGGACCGCTTCAGCTGTGTCCACATCCTAAGACTTAGCAATGCCAAGCTGCTCTAAACAATTGTCTTATTCTCCTTCTAAGCCTACTAGTGCTAAGAAGTCGAGTGACAAAAGCCTCATTAATTCCCCGAGTATTGTTTATTCACTGTTCAGCCACGTCAAAATTTTAGCATAACAAGTCTGTATGCACCGCTGTCCCTACACATCATGATGTCACACCACACGCTATCATTCCAATGCATGATGAAATTTATTTGCAGATTGGTCAAGCCAACAAGTCCACATAAGTTGTCATGCCTATTCGTGATGCCGTTACTCCATGCGCCGTCATTATGAAGCGTGTGGATATTCCTTGGCAAAGCAACCATGTTAATACAATCCATGAGTTTGCTACCACTTCTAAACCGTTTATGAATGCCACACTCTAAGGGACGTACTAGATCACCTCTTTATTTGAAAGTTCCCCCGGAACTTTATAAACAAAAGGTTAGTCCTCACGATCCTAAGGCCACAAGTTATGCAAGTAACAAACTCATTGCTTTACCTGAACAACCACGAGCTAGTTCCTGGTCTAATGATCGTAATGCTTCCAACATTACACATTCTTCGGAACAGTGACAACATTATCTTTCAGACGAATATTCTTTTCAGGTGCTGGGAGTGGAAAGAGTACCTCAATCTTTTCACCCTTTCCTGCGAGTTACACCCCCCTTCTGATGCAGATGATGTCACTTTTGTTAAACATCATATGTGAGGGCCGCATCGTAGACATTCCAGATCCCAGACCACAGAAAAATTCTTCTCCTCTTGTAGATGGAGCTCAGAAAAGGAATTAAATACTTTTGCCTTGCACTCAGCTGCTAGAGGTGAACACTCTTATAGCAGGAGTGAGCTGGACTCCTACTGTTCTTTCTCCACCTCCTATTTCCGCCACAATATGAATGCGGTTACGGAAAGGAAAGACGTCCGAGGAAAAGTTAAGAATCATCCTATGACTTTTAAAGTTGAGCAACCAGTTATCCCAGAAATAGAACCACCATTTGACCATGATATTATCACTACAGTATTAATGACCCTCAAAAGAACCTCGCTGCACACACACAGGCCCCAGCTCAGCTAATGTAGCCCCCTTCAAAGTTTAGATGTCTGGTTCAAAATTATCACAATTAATTGTTGGTTTGCAGGGCCATTAAACAACATTCCCAGCTGGATAACAGGTCCTCCAGTGTGTTCCCACCACAGTAGAGGTCATCAGCAAGCTTCACAACTACACCTTCTTGAATAAGAAGGTGTGAAGAGCACCAAATACAGGGGAGGAGAGAGGAGATCGACCCCCTGGAAGAGGTTGGTGTCGGACACCCACCACTCCAGGTCTTTCTGCTGCTCTGGACTTACCAGCAGTAGTGTGGCCAGTAAGTCCTCCTGTTGTGCCCAGTGGGACTTTAGGCGCCACTGTAGAGACCTTAGACAAAATCTGCCTTGTGGGACTAACTTCTCGAGAGAGGTTAGGTGCCATAGCAATTGCTGCCATCGACGAGTTGGCAGCATGGTCTCTGAGAAGAATGGTTGAGTAACGTTCCTCAACCTTCTTACTCTTTCCTTGGACAGGAAGATCTTGCCTAGTCTGGTCTTGATATTCATCCCTAGGTATAACATTTCTTGTACTGACTCTAGATGTGACTTCTCGTAGTTTATCAGGATCCACAGATCCTGACAAAGTTGGAGAAGTTTGTCTCGGTGGAGAAGAAGGGCTTCTCTCAAGTCTGCCAGAATCAGCCAATCGTCAAGGTACCTAAGAAGGCATCTCCCTTGGCTGTGAGCCCATGTGGACACTAAGGTGAAGAGCCTTGTGAACACTTGGGGTGCTGTCGACAGACCGAAGCTCAGCACTTTGAATTTGTAAACCTGATTTGCTGACATAACGCGGAGGTACTTCCTTAACGCTGAGTGGACTGGGATCTGGAAGTACACATCCTTCAGATCCACTGAGATCATAAAATCCCGTGGTCTGATTGCCTGTCTGACCGTTTGAGCGGTCTCCATCTTGAACGGAGTTTGTTCGACAACCCCGTTCAGTGCAGAGAGGTCGATGACTGGTCTCCAGCCTCCAAATGCCTTTTTCACAAGAAAAATGAGACTGTAGAAGCCTGGGGACACGTCCTTAATCTCTTGGAGAGCATCCTTCTCCAACATGGTCCGGATTTAGGCCTGGAGAGCCTTGTCCTTCGCAGACCCCAACACGTAGGACTCTGGTGTCAATGGTGGATGACCCAGGAGAGGGGGATAGTTGTTGAAAGGCACGATACATCCCCTTCTGAGAATGGAAATGGACTAAGGGTCCGCTCCCAGTTCCATCCACCTTCGCCATCTGCTGCTCAGGCATCCCCCCCACCGGTGGAGAGGTCGGGGGATTGCCCTCCCTAGCGGGAATACCGCTGGGATTTCTTGCTGTTGTCTCTGAAGCCTTTAAATCCTTTTGGACGAAAGGTATCCTTAGGCTCCTGAGGTTGCATCGACTTTTTCTTAGGAGCAGTCTTTTTCTGGTCGTTCTTGGCGGTAGTAGTTCTCTGTGGTTGTTGCTGCTGCCAAGGGGGCTTACGGGGAACTACTGCGTGCTGATGGAGAGAGTCTAGGCTCACCTTCCTCCAGCGCTTGGCCACAGCTTCGATATCAGCTCTCGCAAACAGTGAAGGGACATCCATCGCAGCATAGCGTTGCAGTGTCTCCTAGTCTCCCTATTCGGCAGCTGCTTCTGGAATCTGGAGGCCACCGCATCTCGGTGCCTCAAGATCCAATTGGCCCATTGGTTGGCGACATTCTTCGTCAAAAATTCAAGGGTCCTGGCCCCTGAGAGAAGGAAGGAGAAGAGGGCTTCCTTTTTTCTCGTTGACGAGAAGCCATCATTCTTGACGAGGTAGGCAACTGTCCACAACCAATAATCCAACCATGGGGCATATTGGAAAGCACAATTTGCAATCCGCTCCATGTTGGCGGCGTTAGCTGCAGAGAGCTCAACTGAAAGGTCGTGAGTGAGACAATCTGTGGATCGAGTGGTAGAGGTAAGGGATCATCATCAGTCACCTCATAGTACTTCCCGTGCCTGATGTACGGAAGAGGAAGTACTGTAGCTTGGAGGAATCAGCCGCTCTGAGTAAGTGTGTAGCGCCAGCTACCTGGGCATATGCTCGCTTCTTCGCCGCCTCCACCACCCTAGACCAGGGTAGGGATACTCTGGTTTTGGTGGGCTTAGGGACATCGGAGAACAGATCCAGAACCATGTCTTGGCCCTCGCGCGAAACCTGGTCTGGTTCCCCGAGGTTGTTCACGCGGCAAATGCACGAAAGGACCGCAAGAAAAACTCTTATCAGAATCCTTATGCTCCAGTGCAGACATCTTTGGGCTGGAGGCTGACTGTAAGGCCCCATCTGAGTGGTCAGATCCGTTGTCTAAGGGTACTTCCTCACCCGAGCTTGCACCCATAGCAGCTCGAGGAGGGTGGAGTTCATCAACTGGGGTCTTTGAAGATCTGGGAGGCAGACCACTGTGGGATACACTCCCCGCAGTGGTTGGACCCTTAGACTCATTCCTTTGAGACTGACTGTTACCCATAGACCAACAGTTCTTTGGAATGGTCTTAGAGTCCTTCCTTTCTTTGGGTTCTGGAGCAATGGAATCCAGGAGAGAGGGTTTTTCCAAAGCACTTGTGACCTCGGGTCCTGCTCCCTCAGTCACGCTGGTTGGAGTTGGAGCCTCCTTGGTGGATGATCCCGCAGGCTCTTTAGGCAACAAGCGGTAAGGCTTCATGTATGAGATCTCTCTTGGAGATCTCGAACCGCTGCTCAGCCTAGGGTGCAAAGTATCTCCCGTAGGAGGAGTTCTATTCCTCCCTTCCCTCCTCTTGCCCTTGGGCTTGATAGGAAACATGCCCAACCTCTCCCACGTGGGGTCCTGCATGGTCGGACCCTTACTCCTCAGGTAATCCTCATATCTGGAGGAGTGTACCGTGGGAGGAGATCGGGTCTGCCTCAGAAGGGAATAGAGTCGAAGATCTGAAGGGGGTGAATCTTCGCCCTTGGAGTCCAAAGGAATCGCAGGGGTTCTGACCATTGAGCAAGGGGGTTATGCTGGAAGCATTACTGCCACCTTAATAGCCTTCACTAGGTCCTGAAACCACGGGGTTTCCTTGATAAAGGAAAACTCCGCAGAGTTACCTTGATGTCTAGGACCTGGTGATGAAGCCTCGAAGGGAACTGGTCTAGAGAGCTTGTCGGGCCTATCATATTCCTGTGGGGACTGTCGCTTTGAAGTTCTCGGTGTGACTGTAAACCTGGACACCTCTGGGTGATCTGCGCCGCAGTGTTGTTGGTGCATCTCACCTACTTGCCATGTGCGCAGTGGATGGGCCTTTGGTGGTTCAGTAGCGCGATCGCGCAGGATGGAATGCGCTAAGTCTTTTTGCCACTCCCTCTTACATGAAGAGAGCTCGCTATCTGGTGCGCGCTTGCCCTCAGGCAGGCGTGTGCTCTTGCCAGAGCGCGATTGACTGGGAGCGTGCTCTCTAGGAGGCGCGCGCGGGAGCTGAACATCCCTGCTATTCCCAGGTGTAGCAGTCCGAGGATGCGCTGGAGCGCGTTAGGTAGATGGCGCGCTTTCAGGAAGCGTGTGCATGTTCTAGTGAGTGCGAAGCACTCTCTGAAGCTGTAGCGCTTGTTGCTCTGGGTGAGCGCTGCGCTCACTGGGTGTGAAGCGGGCGTAGCGTGTTCTGGTGACGAAGCGAGCGCTGAAAGGTTCCAAGCAGTGGTCAAGTGCATAGCGCTCGCCCTTGAAGGGCTCGGTTCGCTGAGCTCAATTTGTGCTGACGAGGAGTCTTGCTGCTTGGAGTGTGTGTGCGCGTTTCGCCCTGAGGGTGAGTATCGAGGAGGAGAAATCATGTGCACAACCTTACTCTCCACCTTTAGTGAGGTTGGGGTTAGCGCTACGCACTTAAGCATGCGAGGATGGTATAGCGCTCGCTCCACCCTGCAGGTGCGCTGGCAAGGAGGCAAGATGATGTGATGAGTCCTGTGATCGTTATCGGGCACCGAAGGGCCACCGTCGGATGGACTCGATCCGGTATGGATGAGTCCATAGGGCGTTGGTAGAAACCCCCTGGGGGAACCACTCGGGGAAGACTCGCCTCTCCCGCAAGCGGGAAGGATGGTCAGCCCCCTTTGCTCCCGGGGGAGCATCACCGCAAGGGCGAGACTGAAGATCGGCGACGATGTTTGTGGGTTCGTCTTTCCTCGGAAGGATCGATTCCCCCTCACCTGGAGCCAAGCCTCCAGGTAAATCCTTTCCCTTTTCCTCTGCAGGGGAAAGCCCTTCCAGAGGATCAAGTCCAGGTTCAGCTGCCTCTGTCCATCCTCCAAAGGAGAGCGGATGGAGGGATGGGCCGGAGACGAGGACCCTGTGCCTGAGCACGCACGCATGCCCAAGCGGAGGACCTCCTAAAGACGTTCCTTGGATGGGGGGCCTGTAAGCCCCTGGGATGACCATATACATTGCAACGAGTCATCATCAACGGGTTTCCCAGCGGAGGAGGTCGGCACTGCTTCGCTATGGGGAGCAATGGAGACCACCGAACCGCAGGGTTGCCGCTCTTACTCGCAGGGGCTCCAGGGGAAGCTGAACGGGAAGAGTCAGAATGGGGGGATTGATTCACAGGAGTAGGAGGTCTCGGTTTCTTTCCTTTCGCAGCAAACTCCAAGGGGGAGAATTCTTCTTCAATCTCTTCTTCCTGTGTTTACCAAATCGCGCCCATTGGGAGGGCGACCACTCCCTACAATCATTACACAAGAGACTTCTCCGTGCAGATGTGACCCCTGCACGAAGGGCAGAGACCGTGAAGGTCCGTCTCTTCGGCGAAAATGAAAGTGCCGCAGCGGCGACCTTCCTTCCCAGGACAGGTTCTTATATTGAACCTTCACGGCCAAGCACTCCTGAAAAGAAAAATTACTGTACTGTACAGTACAGTCAAAGCAAAGAAAATCATAAATTCAAACCAGCCAGTTCTGAAATATAGGAAGTATTTTTCCCTACTATTTTGCAGGAGAGAAACAGCACGCCTACACTCTACTGAGCTAAATTGAAAAGTGATGACTGGTCGGCAGTGTGTGGGGAGCGGGGGAGTGGTCACCCCCCTACCGCATACTAGCGAAAGGAGGGAGCTCAGTACAGTAGTTGAAAAAGCTATCGGGTAGTTTTCAGTTTCGCGAAATTGATACCCTACTAAAGAGAACGTAATGGTTTGTATTCTGAGTCGGAACAAATAACTTTCTTCATTGCACAGTATAGCATTCATCATTTATACAAATTTCAATTCCCAATAAACAATGCAAACATACCTAGAGTTCTGATTTTGTCTACCTTGATTGTAGTGCCCAATGGTACAGGGATTATCTTATCTTCGCCAGTTTCTCCAAGAATTCGTACCTTTCGACTACTGCCCCCAACACTACCATACCATCGCTTCTCTGGCTCTGCTCTTAAAGTTTTATTCAGTGTTTGACCTGCTAGTTAAAATATAACAATAATTTCATAAATTAGTTCACCAACCATAAATTATGCAAGCTTACAAATATAAAATTCAAAATGTATCATACCTTTTTTAATAAAAACTAGTTATACTTATGACACAATTAGACCTTCCTTCAAAGCCTCATAGACATGAATTGAGGATTTCCCAGGTAATTTATATGTGAAATAAAAAAAAAAAACTATACTCAACATAAGGAGACCTCTCGTAACATAAGTCCTTCATAACTCCCGGCCTACTAATAGACAATTGCTTCTATTTTGGACTAGAGGTTTATGACATTGTCATAAAAATATCATATACAGTATATATATGACAAATTTATCTAAATCACTTTACAAGTCATAAAAATCCTATATTACCTAGATTGTAATTATTGGAAGAGCTTGTTAATCTTCCTGATACCGCCCAAGACCTGTGTAAAAGAATGGTTCAACTCCTTCTGGTCTGAAGGCAATGTCTTGGGGCTAGCACCCATTGGCAGCACTCCATATGAATGGTCTGATATGTTGTCTTGCGACTTCTCCAGACCCAAACTCACACTCACACTCATAGAAACACAACTGGGTCAGGTTTGTTAACTGGGCCCCTTACATGGGCCTGAGACCTAGAAGGGAGGTTCTGCGTCTCCGGTAACAAAGAGGCCAAAACCGAACTGAGAATGCCTTTCAGCTGACCTGAAGCCTTGAGACCTCTCAAGGTCCAGTTCTTCTGAGGGGTCTTCATGACTTTCTGCTGCCAAACGAGTAGAAACACCATCAAGGAAAAAAGACAATGGATTAAGATTCTTACTCCATTGTCACCAAACCTTACTAGTAAGATGACCACTCCCTGAAAAAGTTAAAGTCAAAAGCCAGTTTATTAAGGGTTAAAGGGAAAGAGAGACGGAACGTCTATTCACTCTCAAGCCAAAATAAAAAGTAATATAATGTTATCAGTGTGGGTATCAGTGGGGTAGCCAGTCTACCCACGTTAACTAGTGGTGGGTAGTTATACCTCACTTAAAGTCTAGTCTTATGGCTAGTTTCAGCTGTTGCCAATATATATCTCCTAGGTAAGAGTAAAAGGGTTGGTATATAGTGCTGGAACAAAGTAAGTGTTATAATAATAAGCTAACAATCAATGCCAATTCTGAGCCCTCAACAGAAGTAGACACCTGCTGAATTGCTGGCACCCAAAAAAATTCAGGGAAGTCAGTCAAGAGAGTTGGCAGTTTCATTACACCTCATCTATTAGTTATAAATAAACTAACGTGTAGGCTGAAACACTCGAGTCTCAAAACTTTTCCTACATTTTATATCACATAGGGAGTAAAAGATTAATTTACAGTAATGGTTCATACCTTCAACTGCTTCCACATAGACATCTCCTCCTTTTCCACCTACACCACCGAATTTTGGGTAACCCATGCCACCACTTCCTCCTCTAACAGTGAGGCGTAAGGAATCCATAAATCTTCCAAGTTTCTTCATTTTGGCAGTATCAAAATCCTACAAGAGAAAAACACTAATATTACATTCAAGGGTGTAAATGAAGTTTCATAATTAATTTTTAGTAAAAAACTTGCCAAACATTTAAGCTGGAGAAATTTTAAGCAATTTTCATTCTCCATAAACATAAAACATATTTCTTTATATTTCAAAACTTTATGAAGGTAACTGAATGATTGATATGTTATTTTGATAATAAAATAAATTTTTGAATATACTTACCCGGTGATTATATAAGCTGCAGCTCTGCTGCTCGACAGAAAAACTCTACGCTCAAAATCCGCCAGTGATCGCTATGCAGGTAGGGGGTGTACTTCAACAGCGCCATCTGTCGTGCAGGTACTCAGTACTCATTGTAAACAAAGAACTCAATTTTCTCCTCGGTCCACTGCGTCTCTATTGGGGAGGAAGGGAGGGTCCTTTAATATATAATCACCGGGTAAGTATATTCAAAAATTTATTTTATTATCAAAATAACATTTTTCAATATTTAACTTAGCCGGTGATTATATAAGCTGATTCACACCCAGGGGGGTGGGTAGAGACCAGCAATAAATGTTTACATTATTATGAGCTAAGGATTTTTTATTTCATTTTAGCAGTTATCAAAATAACAAACATAAAATAAATAAGTACCTGGTAAGGAAGTCGACTTGAACAATTACTCTGCCTTTTTAAGTACGTCTTCCTTACGGAGCCTCGCGATCCTCTTAGGATGCTGAGCGACCCCTAGGAGCTGAAGTATCAAGGGTTGCAACCCATACTACAGGACCTCATCAAAACCTCTAATCTGGGCGCTTCTCAAGAAAAGAATTTGACCACCCGCCAAATCAACCAGGATGCGAAAGGCTTCTTAGCCTTCCGGACAACCCAAAAACAACAATAAAAACATTTCAAGAGAAAGATTAAAAAGGTTATGGAATTAGGGGAATGTAGTGGTTGAGCCCTCACCCACTACTGCACTCGCTGCTACGAATGGTCCCAGGGTGTAGCAGTTCTCGTAAAGAGACTGGACATCTTTAAGATAAAAAGACGCGAACACTGACTTGCTTCTCCAAAAGGTTGCGTTCATTATACTTCGCAGAGATCTATTTTGTTTAAAGGCCACTGAAGTTGCAACAGCTCTAACTTCATGTGTCCTTACCTTCAGCAAAGCTTGGTCTTCCTCACTCAGATGGGAATGAGCTTCTCGTATTAACAGTCTGATAAAATAGGATAAAGCATTCTTTGACATAGGCAAAGATGGTTTCTTAACAGAACACCATAAAGCTTCTGACTGTCCTCGCAAAGGTTTAGTTCGTCTTAAATAGAACTTAAGAGCTCTAACAGGGCATAAGACTCTTTCTAGTTCATTTCCAACCGTATTTGATAGGCTTGGAATATCGAACGATTTCGGCCAAGGACGAGAAGGTAGCTCGTTTTTGGCTAGAAAACCAAGTTGTAAAGAACATGTAGCCGTTTCAGATGAAAATCCGATGTTCCTGCTGAAGGCGTGAATCTCACTGACTCTTTTAGCTGTGGCTAAGCAAACCAGGAAAATAGTCTTTAAAGTGAGATCTTTAAAGGAGGCTGATTGTAGCGGCTCGAACCTTTCTGACATGAGGAATCTTAGTACCACGTCTAAATTCCAACCAGGTGTAGCCAAACGACGCTCCTTCGTGGTCTCAAAAGACTTAAGGAGGTCCTGTAGATCTTTGTTGTTGGAAAGATCTAAGCTTCTGTGACGGAAGACTGATGCCAACATGCTTCTGTAACCCTTGATAGTGGGGGCTGAAAGAGATCTTTCTTTCCTCAGGTATAAAAGGAAGTCAGCTATTTGAGCTACAGAGGTACTGGTCGAGGATACTGATACTGACTTGCACCAGTTTCGGAAGACTTCCCACTTCGATTGGTAGACTCTAAGAGTGGATGTCCTCCTTGCTCTAGCAATCGCCCTGGCTACCTCCTTCGAAAAGCCTCTAGCTCTCGAGAGTCTTTTGATAGTCTGAAGGCAGTCAGACGAAGAGCGTGGAGGCCTTGGTGTACCTTCTTTACGTGTGGCTGACGTAGAAGGTCCACCCTTAGAGGAAGAGTTCTGGGAACGTCCACTAGCCATCGAAGTACCTCGGTGAACCATTCTCTCGCAGGCCAGAGGGGAGCAACTAACGTCAACCTTGTCCCTTCGTGAGAGGCGAACTTCTGCAGTACCTTGTTGACAATCCTGAACGGGGGGAATGCATATAGGTCTAGATGTGACCAATCTAGGAGAAAGGCATCTATATGAACTGCTGCTGGGTCCGGGATTGGTGAGCAATATATTGGGAGCCTCTTGGTCATCGAGGTTGCAAAGAGATCTATGGTAGGCTGGCCCCATGTGGCCCACAGTCTCTTGCACACATCCTTGTGTAGGGTCCATTCTGTTGGAATGATTTGTCCCTTCCGACTGAGGCAATCTGCCATGACATTCAAGTTGCCTTGGATGAACCTCGTTACTAGAGAAATGTTTAGATCTTTTGACCAGGTGAGGAGGTCCCTTGCGATCTCGTACAACGTCATAGAGTGGGTCCCTCCTTGCTTGGAGATGTACGCCAAAGCCGTGGTGTTGTCAGAGTTCACCTCCACCACTTTGCCTTGAAGGAGAGACTTGAAGCTTTTCAAGGCCAGATGAACTGCCAGTAGCTCCTTGCAGTTGATATGCATTGTCCTTTGACTCGAGTTCCAAGTTCCCGAGCATTCCCGACCGTCTAATGTCGCGCCCCAGCCCGTGTCCGATGCGTCCGAGAAGAGAATGTGGTTGGGAGTCTGAACAGCCAGGGGCAGACCCTCTCTGAGGCTGATACTGTCCTTCCACCAAGTCAGGCAAGACTTCATCTTCTCGGAAATGGGGATCGAGACCGCTTCTAGCGTCTTGTCCTTTTTCCAGTAAACAGCTAGGTGATATTGAAGAGGATGGAGGTGTAGTCTTCCTAACGATACGAACTGTTCCAGGGATGATAGTGTCCCTATCAGACTCATCCACTGCCTGACTGAACATCGTTCCTTCTTCCGCATGTTCTGGATGCATAACTGGGCTTGACTTGTTCTGGGGGCCGACGGAAAAGCCCGAAAAGCTTGACTGTGAATCTCCATCCCTAAATACACAATAGTTTGGGATGGGACCACTTGAGACTTTTCCATATTGACCAGGAGACCCAATTCCTTGGTCAGATCTAGAGTCCACTTTAGATCCTTCAGACAGCGACGACTGGAAGAAGCTCTTAGAAACCAGTCGTCCAAATAGAGGGAGGCTCTGATGTCCGCTAAATGAAGGAATTTGGCTATATTCCTCATCAGCCTCGTAAACACAAGAGGAGCTGTGCTTAGGCCAAAGCACAGGGCTTGAAACTGGTAGACAACCTTTTCGTAAACGAATCTCAGAAAAGGTTGGGAGTCTGGGTGGATGGGGACGTGAAAGTATGCGTCCCTTAGGTCTAAAGAGACCATCCAGTCTTCCTTTCTGACCGCTGCTAGAACGGACTTTGTGGTCTCCATGGCGAACGTCTGCTTTGTGACAAAGACATTCAGCGCACTGACGTCTAGCACCGGCCTCCACCCTCCTGTCTTCTTTACCACTAAGAAGAGACGGTTGTAGAAGCCCGGGGTTTGATGGTCCAGGACTTTGACTACCGCTCCCTTTTCTAGCAAGAGAGACACCTCCTGTTTCAATGCTCGTCTCTTGTCTTCCTCTCTGTACCTGGGAGAGAGATCGATGGGAGACGTTGCTAGAGGGGGTTTTCGTACAAACGGGATCTTGTACCCCTCTCTGAGCAACTTCACAGATTGTGCATCTGCGCCTCTCTTCTCCCAGGTCTGCCAGAAGTTCTTGAGTCTGGCTCCCACTGCTGTCTGAAGAAGGTGGCAGTCAGACTCTGCCTTTAAAGGACTTGGTTCCTTTCTTCTTCCCACGTCTCCCTTCGGCACGAGCACCTCCTCTGCTGGAGGCTCTGCCACGAAAGGGCGGAATAAATCTGGACGCTGGAGTGTCCATCCTTGGTCTTGACAAGGTAGGCAAAGGGGTGGCTTTGCGGGCAGAGGACGCAACCAGGTCATGGGTGTCCTTCTGAATCAAAGAAGCAGCAATCTCCTTAATCAAGTCCTCTGGAAAAAGGCACTTAGAGAGAGGAGCAAACAGAAGTTCTGATCTTTGACACGGTGTCACTCCAGCTGACAGGAAAGAGCAAAGGTTCTCACGCTTCTTGAGGACTCCGGATACGAACGATGCCGCAAGCTCACTAGATCCGTCACGTATGGCCTTGTCCATGCAGGACATGATGAGCAAGGAAGATTCCTTCTCAGTCGGGGAGATCTTCCTGCTCAAAGCTCCCAGACACCAGTCCAAAAAGTTGAAGACCTCGAAGGCTCTAAATACTCCTTTCAACAGATGGTCTAGGTCCGAAGGTGACCAGCATATCTTAGAGCGTCTCATGGCTAGCCTGCGGGGAGAGTCTACAAGACTTGAGAAGTCGCCCTGGGCAGAGGCAGGAACTCCCAAGCCGAGAACTTCTCCCGTGGCATACCAGACACTCGATCTGGAAGAGAGTTTAGCAGGGGGAAACGTAAAGGCTGTCTTCCCTAGACTCTTTTTGGACTGCATCCAATCTCCTAAAACTCGTAAAGCTCTCTTGGACGAGCGTGCGAGGACGAGTCTCGTAAAGGCAGGCGAGGATGACTGCGTACCTAAAGCAAACTCCGACGGAGGAGAGCGTGGAGCCACAGACACAAACTGGTCCGGAAACATCTCTTTGAACAGAGCAAGAACTTTTCTAAAGTCCAAAGAGGGTTGCGTGGACTTGGGCTCGTCAAGGTCCAAATGTGGTTCATCAACGTGTGCCGCATCGTCATCATCAGAGAGTCCATCATCCGAGAATTGAGGAGGAAGTGGCAATGGAGTAGGTATCGGCTGGTCAGCTGAGTCCGGTCGCACAGGTGCACGCGTGACTGAACCGGACGCAACGTCATGGAACTGTTGCCCAGTCTGTGAGCTGGCAACAACCATAGCAGCGCGGGGACGCACAGCGTCTACTCCAGACTGTCTAGTCTGATGTGGGCGAGCAGAGGCAACCACACTGGGTTGCGGAGGTTGACGCACCGCGTCAAAACAAAACAACTTTGACGGTTGTTGTACCTCGCGAACGTCAACGGAAGGTTCCGTGCGTCGCTGAACGTCAACATGCGGCTGGCAGGGTACACTGGAACGCATGGGTGGCGGGACTCTCTCAGCTGGAGTGCGCAAAAAGGTCGCCTCAGCGTCCACAGGACGCACAACCGTGGTTGGTTGTAGGCAAGAGGTTGGTGCAGCAGCAACCTTCTCCGCACGAAAGTCCTGCATCAGAGACGTTAATTGGTACTGCATGGTCTGCAGCAAAGACCACTTAGGGTCTGCAGGAGCAGGTGCGGCGACAGACGGTGTAACTGCCTGAGGCGGTACCGCTTTGCCTCTCTTAGGAGGTGAGCAGTCATCGGAAGACTGCAGCGAGTCCGAACTGACCCAGTGGCTACAACTGGGCCGTTGGACTTGCGCGGAAGGGACCGACTTGCGCTCAAGAGGTCGTGAGACCTTGGTCCATGGTTTCTTACGAGAAACCTCTTCCGCAGACGAGGAATAAATGGGCTCTCTCGTCTCTGTGTGGGTGGGGCGATCTTGGGTAGATACGCCCGAAACCACGGAGGGAATGTCTGTTCGCTGAGTAAAGCCTCTCGAACCCTTTGGTCGTACGACATTGCTTCTCCCCTGGACTTGGGAGCTTGCAAGAGGTCCCGGACTAGGAGGACGACAGGCACGAACAAACGAACCCTCAAGCGCAACACTATCCACAACACTATCACTCACTTTATCACTTCCCACTGCACTCTTACACTTCAGCTCCTTGACGTCCGCCATGAGCTGGTTACGGTCACTAGCCAAGGACTCAACTCTCTCACCCAGAGCTTGGATGGCACGCATCATATCTGCCATCGAAGGTTCCCGAGTGCCAGATGGGGGATTAGGAGCAACCACTACAGGGGAAGGAATAGGTTGTGGGGCATGAGGAGAGGAAAAATCAACGGAACGAGATGAACTTCTCCTGACTCTATCTCTCTCTAGCCTACGTGTATATTTCTGGAATTCGATAAAATCGAATTCCGAAAGCCCAACGCATTCCTCACATCGATCTTCCAATTGACAGGTTTTATCCCGACAATTGGAACAAACGGTGTGAGGATCGATAGAGGCCTTCGGAAGACGCCTTGAACAGTCCCTAGCATTACACTTCCTGAATTTAGGGACTTGAGAAAGGTCAGCCATTTTGAATTGGTCAAAGGGGAATTCAAAAACTATCCAAAGTCATCAACAAATAATCCGATATCAAAAAAAGAATGCAAGGATTTATTGGAGAGAAAGCCTGCACAGCGAAAGCTCAAAACTAGAAACGTGTACTTCACCAAATAGTTGTGAAAACAAATCCAGTTAGCAACAGCCAATTAGTAGGTCTTGCCGGTAGCACGACAGAGAGAAAATTGAGTTCTTTGTTTACAATGAGTACTGAGTACCTGCACGACAGATGGCGCTGTTGAAGTACACCCCCTACCTGCATAGCGATCGCTGGCTGATTTTTTACGTAGAGTTTTCTGTCGAGCAGCAGAGCTGCAGCTTATATAATCACCGGCTAAGTTAAATATTGAAAAAAATATATTAAAATATGGCAAAGAGAGAGATGTCTTATGTGACCTCTCCATATCTCTACCTTCGCAAAGTGGTAGTACCATGGAAATAGGGTACTCTTCAATATAAGTACTGTACAGTATATAAAACCTTGTCCCTTGTATTTATTAAACATCTATATTTCTTAAATTTAGTTCTATATGTCCATACAACAAACAAACCTTGTGACTTATTTTTGACGAATAGCAAAGATGGAAATGATTGCCTTTAACTTAAATCTAAGGTAACCACCACATAAATCATTCCTCACACAATATTCACAAAGGTTAAGTTGGGTAATTCCATATGTAACTAATATGACAAATTCGTAGATAATTTGTATTTTTCCTAACTATACAAACCTTAGCTATTTAATAGGGTATTACTTTCGAAGTAGCTGAAATGACAAGCCATTAATTTTTAACGAGAGTTAACTACCCACACCGCTATTTAACGGGGGGTAGGGAGGGTAGCTTGCTACCGCTCCCCCTCACACACCTGTGATTGAGCTCACTTTGCTTGGAGGTAGGACTTCAAGGGGGATAGGGCTGACGGGTAAGTTTGTTTAAATAGCTAACGTTTGTATAGTTAGGAAAAATACAAATTATCTACGATTTTGTCATTTGTTCCGTAACTGGAATACAAGCCATGCTATTTAATAGGGGTGACTCACCCATTAGGAAGGGTGGACGTCCCAGCCATTCTGGCTTTTGGCTTTTACCTGGGGGCTCCTTATTTGAGTGTATCAGCACTCAAGAAATAAGGAGTCCCTGCGCCTCGCTAAAAGGTTCGCGGCCTATGCAAGCTGTGCGTTGGGGTATGTAGAAGTGTGACTGTCCTGGTAAAGTTATTCCGAGTTCTTTAGAAGGAAAAACTGTGCACTAGGACTTTCCCAATACTGTACCACCTCGTCAGGGTAGGGGGACGCAACAGTATTAATCTTAATACTAGGTACACAAGGGAGCATGGTTTACCTGCAGTGGTTTGAGGTCAGCTATGCAAAGAACCCAGGATGCTGCTTTCCCAAGAGAGGAGAGAATGAAGAAAAGAATAAGGGCCAGTCAAACCTTTTCATTCATGCAGACTAAAACCGGGTAACAATGCCCTCAACCTTCTGCTACTTGTCCAATAAGGAGCTTGAGGTTTTAAACCAGCTACAGTATTGTGCAGCCACCACAGGAACGATAGAGAACGTATTGAGTCTCCTGTGGGTCACGTCTTGCAGGTAGCGGGATGTGAACGTGGTCTCACGCTTCCACACCCTCGCTTGAAGAACCTGCGTCACTGAATAGTTTCTCTTGAATGCCAGAGACGTAGCTATGCCCCTGACATCATGAGCTCTGGGGCGACGTGACGGAGGAGGGTTTGGATTCAGTGCATGGTCTATGACCCTGCGAATCCACACCGAGATGTTCTTGGTGACCCTCCTCTTGGTACTTCCTGTGCTGACGAATAGTGCCGGCACACGAGGACGGGCTGTGGCTGTTCTCTTAAGATAGAGTCTCAAACTCCTCACTCGGCATAGTAAGAGATGGTCTGGGTCATTTTTTACAGTACGGAGACTAGAAATCCAGAAAAAGTCGAATCGTGGATCCGCTACTCCCGGGTTCTGAGTCTTAGCAATAAACTCAGGGACGAAGCTGAACATTACCTCTCCCCATCCCCTTGAATGGGCAATGTCGTATGAGAGACCACGAAGTTCACTGACTCGCTTGGCCGAAGCCAAAGCTAGCAGGAACACCGTCTTCTAAGTCAGGTGGTGATCGGTTGCCTGGCGTAATGATTCATAGGGATGTCTCTTAAGAGACCTGAGAACTCGAACCTCGTTCCATGGGGGAGGTCTCACTTCTGACTGGGGGCAGGTAAGTTCATAACTCTGTATGAGTAAAGAAAGTTCTAGTGATGAAGAAATGTCCATTCCTTTCAGTCTGAAGGCGAGGCTTAAGGCTGAGTGATAGCCTTTCACTGCCGAGACTGATAGATGCATTTCTTCACGCAAATACACGAGGAACTCCACTATTGTTGGAATAGTGGCATCGAGTGGAGAGATACCCCTTCCACGACACCAACCACAGAAGACTTTCCACTTCACCTAGTAGACTGCTGCTGATGACTTACGCAGGTATCCACCCATCCTAATCGCAACTTGTTGCAAAAATTCTCTCTGAGAGAAGAGATGCTGGATAGTCTCCAGGCGTGAAGTCGTAGCGAAGCTACGGCTTTGTGGAATATGTTGGCATGTGGTTGTTTGAGTAGATTGTGTCATGGAGGGAGTTCTCTCTGGGGCTCCGTTAGGAGTTGCAGAAGGTCCGGAAACCATTCTGCATGATGCCATAGCGGAGCTATGAGGGTCATTGAAAGATTGACCGATGTTCTGGTCTTGTTGAGTACCCTCCTCATCAGACAGAACGGGGGAAAGGCGTAAACGTCGATGTTGTCCCACCATTGTTGGAAAGCATCTTGCCCGAGAGCCTTGGGGTCTGGGACAGGGGAACAATACAGCAGGAGCCTAAAGTTCAGGGCCATTGCAAAGAGGTCCACAGTCGGAGAACCCCACAAAGTCAGGACTTTGTTGGCTACTAGATGATCCAAAGACCACTCAGTACTCACTATCTGAGATGCTCTGCTCAGGTTGTCGGCGAGCACATTCCTTTTGCCCAGAATGAAGCGTGCCGATAGTGGTATCGAGTGGACTTTGGCCCATCTCAGTATCTCTACTGCTGGATGGGATAGCTGCTGCGAAAAAGTACTTCCTTGCTTGTTGATGTAAGCCACTACTGTGGTGTTGTCGCTCATCACCACCAGTGAGTGGCCTGCCAGAAACTGTTGGAACTTTTGAAGGGCCAGAAAGACGGCCTTCATCTCTAGGAGATTTATGTGGAGGTACTTTTCTGACTCTGACCAGAGGCCTGAGGTTGTGTGGTGCAGCACATGGGACCCTCACCCTTTTTTTGAAGCATTTGAGAACAGCATTACTGTAAATCCGGGGGGAGGACGAGAAGGTCCACTCCCTTTCGTAGATTCTCGTGTCACCCACCACTAGAGGTCTGTCAGTTCCGCTGATCCCATGGGGATCTGGATGTCCGGGGAGTCGTGAGCTTGATTCCACCGGGACTTGAGTTGCCACTGGAGGGTTCTCATCCTGAGGCGACCATTGGGAACTAGACGGGCCAGCGATGAAAGGTGACCGAGGAGACGTAACCAGAGCTGGAAGTTCTTCTCGTCTGAGGAAAGGTCTTGCGACCTTTCTCAGCTTAGTTATCCTGTCGTGTGATGGGAAAGCTTTGTGGAGATTGGTGTCTATGATCATGCCTAAGTAAACCAGTCTCTGTGTAGGAAGCAGAGAAGACTTCTCGAGATTTACCATGATCCCAGATCCTGGCAAACTCTCAGAAGTTTGTCTCGGTGTTGAAGAAGGGTTGACACCGAGTCTGCTAGGATTAGCCAGTCGTCCAGATAACGGAGGAGACGGATGCCAATCCTGTGTGCCCAAGATGACAATAGGGTAAACACTGGTGAAAACTTGTGATGCTGTGGAAAGACCGAAGCACAGCACCTTGAACTGGTACTTTCGGTTGTCTAGGCTGAATCTTAAGTACTTCCTTAAAGAAGGATGGACTGGGATCTAACCGTGTCTGCCGTCTCCATGCTGAACGGAGTTTGTTTGACAAACTTGTTCAGGGCTGAGAGGTCGATGACTGGTCTCCAGCCTCCAGATGCCTTTCTTACAAGAAAGAGTCGAATTAAGAAGCCCGGGGACCCGTCGAGGACCTCTTGGAGAGCGCCCTTCTTCAACAGGGTCTGGACTTCTGCCAGAAGGGCTTGCCCCCTTGCTGATCCCATGGCAAGGGAGTCTAATGACACTGGATTCCTGGTTAGGGGAGGTAGAGATGTTATGAACGGGATGCGATATCCTAGACGGATCACGGAGATTTTCCAGGAATCGGCCCCGAGCTGCTTCCACCTGTCTGTGCAACTTTGTAGGCATCCCCCAATGGTGGAAACGCAGGGGGAACGCCTATCCTAGCGTTTGCGGCCTCGGCTGCTACCTCTAGGATTCTTTCCTCCCCTGGAGGACTTTTTGCCTTTCCTGTCCTTGACAAAAAAAAGGGCTTAGACACCACTGTCTTTGCTGCTGTTTTCGTCATCGTTGCGGTCTTGGTTGGACGGGACTACTGGGGTGCTGGAGGTTTATAGGGCTTAGTTGTTAAAGCCCTATGGAGGAGGGAGTCATCATGAGACTTCCTCCACCTCTCAGCAGAAAGTTCCACGTCCTTAGGCTCAAACAGATGGGGTCCCCTCTAGGGAGGAATGTCTGAGCCTATTTATCTCAACGCTAGGGACCTTTTGGTGGAGCCTCTCAGACACTGCATCTCGACGTTTCAAGATCGTGTTTGCCCACAAGTTCGAGACTTGGTTGGTAAGAAACTCGATCGTGTGAGTGCCTGAGAGTAAGAAGGTCTCCATAGCTTTCCTGGTACGTTTTTTGGAAAAATCCTCGGATCGTATCCGGATACCTAAGGTCCTTAACCAGAAGTCCAGCCACGAAGTAGCTGTCATCGCATACTTGGTGACCTTTTCCTGGTTAAGGCTCTCGGTTGCCAAGAACAAGACCTGCCGGCTGGAGTCTCTCTCAAGAAGGACTCCCCTGGTTAGCTTTTCCAAAGAGTGGTGAAGAGGAAGAGCTGAACTAGGTTCCTCCAGGATCTCAAAGTACCTACTTTGCTATACGCGAGGAGGTGGGAGGAGCTTGTTCGTGCGCCGGCACGGTTGGAGGAGGCAAACTCGGAGAGCTGTTGGGAGATCTTGTCCCTGGTACTTTTCACCCCTTGAGACCAGGGCAGGGCTGCACTGGTCTTTGAGGGTTTCTGAGTACCAAAGACGCGGTCTAAGTCTTTGCCCTCTCGAGGTGGGTATCTCTGGGTCGGAAAACCCATTGAGAACCCTCATTAGTCAGAACCTGCCAGAATGCATGCTCTGAATCTTGTTGGTCTCCTCCTGATGTAGGACTTGCAGCGAAGTCTCCTTCTATACACAAGAGCTCTTCTTGGGGTGAGTCGCGGGCATTCCCTGAGTGGCTGGCTGTCTCCGTTCTAGCCCTAGTGGAGGACTTTGGCAGAGTTTTGGAGTCTTTGGACTCCTTCCAAGGAAGAAGATAAGACTCCAACATCGAAGACCTGTGTGTCGTGTCCCTCCTGGTCTCAGATTTTGGGGGACTCTCCGCGTGGAGAGAGGTTTCCTCCATTGGTGCGATGGAAGTGTGTCTCTCCTCGCGCGGTTCCCTTGGTGACGGAAGGTCTTCGTCCGACAGGGAGGGAGAGTCTCTCTGAGAAACTGAAGGAACTTGTCTTAATGGTCTGCACGGAGTCAGCTTCGCCCTCGGGGAAGTGACCTCGTCAGAAACTCCTCTTTTCCTCTTCAAAGGGGTAGAGGAAGCCATGGTTCTGTGTCTTAAGTCTAGAGCCATAGGTCGCTCTGATGAGCGATCAGACAGGACTGGCTTGAAAGCCTGTGTTACAGCTCTGACTAAGGAACTGAACCAAAGCTGCTGACTGACGGATGCACTGTCAGACAGATTCCCAGATAGGGACCGAAGGTTCCCTACGAGGAGTCACTGTAATAGGTGGATCCGCCTTAGAAGGCAGTTAAGGGATCCTGAACCCCTCTGCTTGTTTTTGTTTCCATTCTCCCACAGTGCAAACTGGTATGCGTTTGCAGGGAGGGGAATGAGGCAATGGCTACCTTGCCAGGTGAAGATTCTGTGCTCGTGCCTGTTGGTGCGCGTTCTAGCGCGCGGGAGAATAATGGCTCTAGCACGAGGGAGAATATTGGCTCTCGCGTGAGAGAGAATATTGGCGCTCACGCACGGGAGAATATTGGCGCTCACGCGCGGGAGAATGTTGGCGAGTGCACGCAGGAGAATCTTGGCGCGTGCACGTCTCTGTGCATGCGCGTGGGATAGTTGGCGCGCAGGTGAGAGCGAATGTTCAGGAGAGCCCTGGCGCGCCGGTTAGAGTTGGTGCATAGGTGAGGGCGGCAATGTGATTGCTGTCTCACCTACAGACTTGTATGTCGGAGAATGATGGCGCGCAGGTATTCGTTGGCGCGCGGGCGATAAAGAATGCACAGGAAAGCACTGGCGCGCGGTAGAGCGTTGGTGTGCAGGAGAGCGCTGGCGCGTAGGAGAGTAAAGGCGCGCAGGAGAGTGCTGGTGCATAGGCGAGCGTTGGCACGCAGGTAGGAGCTGGGACGTAGGAGATCGTGGGTGCGTGAGCGCAGGAGATCGTGGGCGCACAGGAGAGCGTAAGCGCGCTGTGGTGTGCTGGCGCGTGGGCGACCCTGGGCGTGTGCGCACAGGGTGTGCAGGTGAACGTGAGCGCGTGGCGCGCTGGAGAGTGCTGACGTGCAAGCGAACATTGGCGCGCAAGCGCATGAGACTGCCCTTTTGTGAGGGCGAGCAGGTGAAGGGGCTCGCCGAAGCGCTGTAGAGTGATAAGCTGCTGGTAAGCGCTGACGGTCTGACAGATGACGAGCTACAGAGTGATAGCGCGCAGCTGCGCACTTTGGTGGAGCTAAAGTGGGCTCTACTGGTGACAGGAATGGTGATGGTAGGTCGGCAGGTCTGGAGGATGGATGGTTGGCGTGCCCTTTGTAAGGGCGAACATCCACCGAAGGGGATCGCGAACGATCGGCAGAGAGGTCCAGGACCGAAGTCACAAGACTAGTTGCAGGTGCAGTGATGGTCGATATATGAAGGTCTGAATACTGTGGAGGCTCCTCTGCAGGGGACTGCAGTGACAACGATGAACCAAAGAGGCGCCTCTTCACCGCTGGTGAAGGGAGACCTCTAAGGCGAAGAGGAGGGCGAGCCTTCCGACGGATGCGCCCTCTGGGGGCCGTTGGATTAGCAAGCTGACCATGCGCCGCAACAGTCCTCCGAAGAGGAGTCTCTATATGTGAACTCCCCCTGAGGGAAAGAAACACTTGCAGGAGACAGACGTTGAACTTAGTTTCCCCCTCGGAGGATGATCAGGAACGGGGGAAACTAAGTTGGCAGAGGAGATGGATGAAACCGTATGAGACACCTCTCATACAACAACGTCGACAAGGGCCAGAGGATCTACCTCTGACGGCGACAATGATTGATTAACAGAAGCACCCATGCGGATGAACTGCAGCATGGCTTCCTTGGAGGGCGGACCCGTAAGCCCCAAGGAATACCAAATCTGTAAGAGTAAGAGGGGAGTTAGTGACAAGGCCTCACCTGTGGGGAGAGGTGGGGCTGCTTCGCTAGGGGAAGCAACATCATCTCTCGAGATCGGGGGTTAGCCGATAATAACGTGGTCTACGCTACTACTCGACGGTCTCTCGTACGAGACCGAACGAGAGGGAGCTTCGGAGGAGGGTCGGACAACAGAAGAAGAAGCCTTGGATTTTTCTTCCTTTAAAGAAACCTTTGAAGGAGAAATATCCCGCTTGGGCTTCTTCCGCCGTCGCGCAAACCTCTCCCACTGGGAGGAAGACCACTCCCTACGCTCACTACACTTACTAACACTATCACACCGTTGACCTCTGCAGGCAGGACAAAGGGTGTGAGGATCAGTCTCCTCCGCCGACATATATGTCCCACAAGGACGGACGGAGAGTCCAGGGCAGGTGCGCATGGTTGCAGAAGTCAACTTCACACACACACAGACTAAGAGAAAAGAAAAAACGAAAGTCGTTAATGGCTGCCAATATTCGGTGAAGATGAAGAGCAGCAACCTCCATTCACCATCCGAGCCGAAAACAAAACGTGAGCTCAATCACAGGTGTGTGAGGAGGAGCGGTAGCAAGCTACCCTCCCTACACCCACCCCCTTACTAGCAGTGTGGGTAGTTAACCCTCGTTAAAAATTAACGGCTCGTCATTTCAGCTACGCTGAAAGTAATACCCTATTAAATAGCGTGGTTTAAATTCCAGTTACGGAACAAACTGCATTTTGATCATGTAGCATCTGATAAAAATATTACCTTTCAATAATATCTCTGGTAGATACAGTCCTCATTTATTTTTATGAATCTCTCTTGATGTTCATAATGCATCTCTCCCAAAGCTTGGTTAATATCGTTTACTCCAAAAATGAAAAGCTCTCTTTCTTTCCTTTCAATAGACCTTGGCCTCTAAATAATAAGACAATCTAGTGGTTACTATAATGACAATAACAATGGTTTGGGCACACTGTACCAATTTTTGTCTTTAAGTATTGGAGTCATTCTCCATTTGATCGTGGTACCCACTTCAGGTTTTTGTAATATCTGAGATGTCATCTACATTTAATAGCAATTAATGCGAAGATTATTCAAGGGAACTGTTTCTGGTCGATTATGATCTGCATTCGCTTTGTGTCTCGTTCTGGGGGCAGTAATATGATCTAGAAAGTTGTCATGAAGAGTGCATAGGCCTTTATATTCCTCTCATGGTTCCTGACCAAATTAAAAGACAATAGCATGAATGAAAGTTAGCTTTGGTTCCGTGAAAAATCTTGGTGCTTGTCAGAGTGCTATGAGCAGTCGTCGGTAGTCACTTATAACTGGTCCTGATCGAAACGCGTGAGAAAATTGTCTGCGTATGAATCGGTGGTGTGTAGACAGAAAGCATAGGAAAGGAATATGCGCTAGGCGATCTGGTTTATACACATGAGCATGCGACCCCATTGGTGCCCTAGGTGATCAAGCGCACTCACATGTGCACAATTCAGATCGCCATATGGTCACACAGAAGTGGATTTGAAAAAGCAATTCTTTAATTATATAATAAGTTGTGCAAGATGCAGAGTTGAAATTGCATTGGCATGTCAACAGCTCATTTTGGGGTCTAGAAATCAGCTATTTTGTTGTCTTCCAAGAAATCACAACTAATTGCTTTGGCATGTTGCTATCTACATAATTATCGAGCAAAGAGAAACTCACATGAATACATTGACGAAAATGGTAATGTTGAAAACATACTCATTGTTCAAGAGCCATGCTAAGCAAATACAAATTTGACAAATTTGCAACATAACGGCAACTATTGTTCATCAATTCTAACTACTGTAAATAAATCAGAGATACTTCTGATTACAAATTTAAAATCTGAAGGGAAAGTTACATGGCAAAATAAGCAATGAAATCATTATGTTAAATTAAAGATATTATTCTAACTTTGTGAAATCTCAACTCCATATTTATTTCCTTAGACTGTATAGTACTATGAAATGTAGATGAGCAAATACATCATATAACTCAGTAATTTTTGTATCTTTAAATCTTACTTAATTTATTCTACTATGCAGTATTACATTTCCTTATGCCATGACAAGTTTACTACATTACAAAATTATATATATATATATATATATATATATATATATATATATATATATATATATATATATATATATATACATACTAGTGTACATGATCCGTCAAAAATGACGGCTAAATATTTACAGAGATATGCAAGGACACGTGCATAGAGATTTAACCCCTGCCACTCCCTTTCCTGACTACCCGAAGGACAGGGATAGACTGAATAACCATACGTTTGGCAATGCCGCTCCAGGTGACAGGAAAAATTTATACATATACATATATAATACAGTGTGTGTATATATATATATATATATATATATATATATATATATATATATATATATATATATATATATATATATATATATATGTGTGTGTGTGTGTGTGCGTGTGTGTGTTTGTGTATATAGCTACACAGTTCCTTTTAATTATGTAGGGGAGATATAAATAATATGTAAGCTCCTGGCTTTGGGATCCTCTCCTTACATATCCTGAGGAGAATGATGTAAGCCTAATAATTTATTTTTTGAAGTTGTGGTCAATATACTGTAACTTACTTTTATCTTGTAAGATGCTGGCAATTCCTTGTGAAGACGAATGTACTCTTTAATGAATTCTCTCTTCGCCTCCTTGGAGTTCTTATTGTCCACTACTGCACTGACAAAAATGTCTGGATGATGGTGAGGAAGTATATTACGCAATACCCCCCTCACACTCTACATTTCTTAATGAGTAAATTACAACCAAGTCAGATGTTTCAAAAGAATTAAATAACTATTAAATCTCAACAAGTGACGTTCAATAGTTTCGACAATTCCAGAAAAATGATATTTTAATTATAAAATAAATTTTTGAATATACTTACCCGGTGAATATATAATAGCTGCAACTCTGTTGCTCGACAGACACATACAATAAAAACTCGCCAGCGATCGCTATACAGGTTGCGGGTGTGCCCACCAGCGCCAACTGTCGGCCAGATACCACTCTCGATGTAGACTAAGACTCAATTTCTTCTCATCCCACTGCGTCTCTATTGGGGAGGAAGGGAGGGTCGTTTAATTTATATATTCACCGGGTAAGTATGTTCAAAAATTTATTTTATAATTAAAATATCATTTTTAAATATTTAACTTAGCCGGTGAATATATAATAGCTGATTCACACCCAAGGAGGTGGGTAGAGACCAGAGTTAAATATGTTTACATCGTATAAGCTAAGAGTTTTTTAGTTCATTTTGGCAGTTATCAATATAACAAAACCAAAATAAAAAGGTACCTGGTAAGGAAGTCGACTTAGACGATTACTCTGCCTTGTAAGTACGTCTTCCTTACGGAGCACAGCGATCCTCTTAGGATGCTGACAGACCCCCAGGAGCTGAAGTATCAAGGGCTGCAACCCATACAACAGGACCTCATCAAACCCCTAATCTGGGCGCTCTCAAGAAATGACTTTGACCACCCGCCAAATCAACCAGGATGCGAAAGGCTTCTTAGCCTTCCGGACAACCCATAAAAACAACATTAAAACATTTCAAGAGACAGATTAAAAGGGTATGGAATTAGGGAATTGTAGTGGTTGAGCCCTCACCCACTACTGCACTCGCTGCTACGAATGGTCCCAGTGTGTAGCAGTTCTCGTAAAGAGACTGGACATCTTTCAAGTAAAATGACGCGAACACTGACTTGCTTCTCCAATAGGTTGCGTCCATGATACTTTGCAGAGATCTATTTTGCTTAAAGGCCACGGAAGTTGCTACAGCTCTAACCTCGTGCGTCTTAACCTTAAGCAAAGATCGGTCTTCCTCACTCAAGTGTGAATGAGCTTCTCGTATTAACAATCTGATAAAATATGACAAAGCATTCTTTGACATAGGCAAGGATGGTTTCTTAACCGAACACCATAACGTTTCAGATTGGTCTCGTAAAGGTTAGTACGAGCTAAGTAGAACTTAAGAGCTCTAACAGGGGATAAGACTCTTTCTAGTTCATTGCCTACGATCTCCGATAAGCTAGGAATATCGAAAGATTTAGGCCAAGGACGAGAAGGTAGCTCATTTTTGGCTAGGAAACCAAGTTGCAGAGAACAAGTACAGTAGCTTTTTCTGACGAAAACCCGATGTTCTTGCTGAAGGCATGAAGCTCACTGACTCTTTTAGCCGAGGCTAAGCATACCAGGAAAAGAGTCTTAAGAGTGAGATCTTTCAGGGAGGCTGACTGTAAAGGCTCAAACCTGTCTGACATGAGGAATCTTAGGACCACGTCTAAATTCCACCCAGGAGTAGCCAAACGACGCTCCTTAGAGGTCTCAAAAGACTTAAGGAGGTCTTGCAGATCTTTATTGTTGGAAAGATCTAAGCCTCTATGCCGGAAGACCGAGGCCAACATGCTTCTGTAGCCCTTGATAGTAGGAGCTGAAAGGGATCGTACTTTTCTCAGGTATAAGAGAAAATCAGCTATTTGGGCTACAGAGGTACTGGTCGAGGATACGGAAACTGACTTGCACCAGTCTCGGAAGACTTCCCACTTCGATTGGTAGACTCTAATGGTAGACGCTCTCCTTGCTCTAGCAATCGCACTGGCTGCCTCCTTCGAAAAGCCTCTAGCTCTCGAGAGTCTTTCGATAGTCTGAAGGCAGTCAGACGAAGAGCGTGGAGGCTTTGGTGTACCTTCTTTACGTGTGGTTGACGTAGAAGGTCTACTCTTAGAGGAAGACTTCTGGGAACGTCTACTAGCCATCGAAGTACCTCGGTGAACCATTCTCTCGCGGGCCAGAGGGGAGCAACTAACGTCAACCTTGTCCCTTCGTGAGAGGCGAATTTCTGCAGTACCTTGTTGACAATCTTGAATGGTGGGAATGCGTAAAGATCTAGATGTGACCAGTCTAGGAGGAAGGCATCTATATGTATTGCTGCTGGGTCCGGGACTGGAGAGCAATAGATTGGAAGCCTCTTGGTCAGCGAGGTTGCAAAGAGATCTATGGTGGGTTGACCCCAAGTCGTCCAAAGTCTCTTGCACACATCCTTGTGGAGGGTCCATTCGGTTGGAATTACTTGACCTTTCCAACTGAGACAATCTGCTAGGACGTTCAAGTCGCCCTGGATGAACCTCGTTACTAGGGAGATGCCTCGATCTTTTGACCAGATGAGCAGGTCCCTTGCGATCTCGTACAAAGTTAGTGAGTGGGTACCTCCCTGTTTGGAAATGTACGCCAAGGCCGTGGTGTTGTCCGAGTTTACCTCCACCACCTTGCCTCGAAGGAGATTCTCGAAGCTTATCAAGGCCAGATGAACCGCCAAAAGCTCCTTGCTGTTGATATGCATGCTAATCTCACTCGAGTTCCACAGAACTGAGCATTCCTGACCGTCCAGCGTCGCGCCCCAGCCCAAGTCCGATGCGTCCGAGAAGAGAACGTGGTTGGGTATCTGAACTGCCAGGGGAAGACCCTCTCGTAGGCTGATATTGTCCTTCCACCAAGTCAGACAAGACTTATCTTTTCGGAAATCGGGATCGAGACCGCCTCTAGCGTCTTGTCCTTTTTCCAGTGAAAAGCCAGATGGAATTGAAGAGGACGGAGGTGTAGCCTTCCTAGCGAGACAAATTGCTCCAGGGATGACAGCGTCCCTACCAGACTCATCCACAGCCTGACTGAGCAGCGTTCTTTCTTCAGCATCTTCTGGATGGAGAGCAGGGCTTGATCTATTCTGGGGGCCGACGGAAAAGCCCGAAAAACTTGACTGTGAATCTCCATCCCTAAATACAGAAAAGTTTGGGATGGGACCAGCTGTGACTTTTCCAAATTGACTAGGAGTCCCAATTCCTTGGTCAGATCTAGAGTCCAATTGAGATCCTTCAGACAGCGATGACTGGAAGAGGCTCTGAGAAGCCAGTCGTCCAAGTACAGGGAGGCTCTGATCTCCGATAGCTCGAAACTGGTACCCCACATTCCTGTAAACAAACCTCAGAAACGGTTGGGAATCCGGGTGTATAGGAATGTGGAAGTATGCCTCCTGAAGGTCGAGAGAGACCATCCAGTCGCCTTCCATAAATGCTGTCAAGACAGCCTGATAAGACTTCATCGTGAAGTTTGTCTTGACAATGAATACATTGAGCGCACTAGCCTCCTACGTACTCCTGCAGTGAACATGGCTGCCAAATCATGGAGCCATCCCTGAGGGACTTGTCCCTGCAGAGAACGTGGCTGTCAGATCATTGGAGCCATCCCTGAAAGCCTTGTTTATGCATGACATAATTGTACAGCAAAACTTCAAAGGCTCGAAAACAGCTGTGAAGTTGACCTGTAAAATCTTGGAGTGTCTCCTGGCCAGGCGCCAGGGAGAGTCTACGAGATTTGAGAAGTCTATCTGGGCAGAGGCAGGAACTCCCAAGCCGAGAACTTCTCTCGTGTCATATCAGACTCTCGCTCTATAAGCCAGTTTAAAAGAAGGGAAAGCAAAGGCTGTATCCCCCAAACTCCTCCTGGTGATAAACCAGTCGCCTAGCAAACGTAAAGCTCTCTAGGAGAGCGAGAGAGCACTAGCTTATAAAACAACGGCTTCGAAGTAGCTAGGCCTAGTGTAAGCTCTGACGTTTAGGCGAACGAGGAGCAGCAGTTACAAAAAGATCCGGACAAAGATCCTTAAAAATCAGCATGATTTATTTAAAGTCCATAGAGGGCTAAGCAGCTTTAGGCTCCTCTCCGTCTGACAGAGTCCTCAAGGGAATATCAGTAGGAGGGGGAACAGCAACTTCCTCATCTAAAGGAACCTTGTCCGATAATAGCTGAGTCTCAAGCAAGGGAGAGACCTACCGTGGTGGCAATGCTTTACAAGCAGAGTCCACACGCACTGGTGCATAGTAGCGGACCAGGACGCAACGTCATGTAACTGCTTGACAGTCTGTGAACTGTCAACAACAACAGGTGCGAGAGACCAGGACGCAACGTCATGTAACTGCTTGACAGTCTGTGAACTGTCAACAACAACAACAGGTGCGTGAGGACGCACAGCGTCCACTCGAGACTGCTTTGACCGCCTAGACTGAGCAGTCAAAACAACTCTAGAATGCGGAGGTTGACGCACAGCGTCAAAACAAGTCAACTCCGATTGTTAGCGAACGTCCTGAACGTCAACAGGAGCATCAGCAAGTGGCCTAACGTCCAAATGTGGCTGAAAATCCACACGAGACCGCATCGAGTGTGGTTCTAAACAACCTGACTGACGTGACTTAGCTACGCCAACGTCAACAGGACGCACAAAGGAACGTTAGGTTGGCTGAAAGCCAGGATTTCGATGAGATAAACGGCTAGGCTCAACGGACTAATCGGCAGAATAGTCTTCCATAAGGGAGGCAAGCTTATTCTGCATGTCTTGCCGTACAACCCATTTAGGATCAACGGAAAAGGTTGCGGTAAGAGACGAGGGTAACGTCTGTGACCGCAAAACCTTGCCAACAAAAAGACTCTCGGAGTCTGTGTTACGCTTTTGTTAGGCGGCGAGCAGTCTTCCGATGACTGCATAGGGTTAGAGCTGTCCTAATGGCTACAACCAGGACGCTGGACCTGTCCTGAAAGGACTGACTTTCGCTTAAGGGCCTCGAAACCTTGTTTCAGGTTTCTTATGCGAAAAGCCTTCGGATGACGAGGAGAAAAACGTCTCTCTCGCCTTATGGTAGGGGTGATCTTGGTAAGATACACCCGATACCATAGAGGGAACGTCAGTTCGCTGATCAAGGCCTCTCGAACTCATAAGTCGTACGACATTACTTCTCCCCTGGGCTTGGGAGCTTGCAAGAGGTCCCGGACTAGGCGAACGACAGGCACGAACAGACGAACCCTCGGTCGCAACACTGATAACACTTTGCGCAATATCACTTTATCACTACGATTTTCTGTTTAGCACTTATTTCACTGAAATCGAAACTTTTACTGATTTCTACCTGAAGCACGCAATTCTAACCTCATCAAAAGGTAGTAATAGCGAAATCAGTCGTATAATGCAAGCACATTAATACCAGCAAAAAACAGTAAACATATTTTAAGATAAAAAATTCAGTGTATGGGGAAGAGACTAAACACTAGTTCATTCAAAACTACGTTTTCAATCTCTCACCGTACATTGCCTGGGGACGAGAATAAAAAACTAAAAACGTTTTATCCTTTCTCCCCGTACAGAGACTAGGGACGAGAGTAACTCGAGAACAACGTTACCCGCTTGAACGGAATGTTTTCTCCCCTCTCTCTCTCTCTCTCTCTCTCTCTTGATTACGCACCTAAGAGAAGAGCCCACTTACGTTTCGTCAAAAAAAACATGTTATTTGACCAAAGGAAAAAAACTGAAAGGTTTTTCAATTAGAAAGTTCCTTTAAAATATAATTTAAAACATTTAAGCTTTGAAAGAAGAATGAACAAAACGTCAGAATCGATTTACTCTCTCTGCAAAGTGAAACCGTGATACTCTCTCTCTCTATCGTAACGATAGAGCGCAAACTGCGTAGCATAAATAAACTAAACGTTAGTTCATCTTTGAAACAGTACGAAGACTATTCAAAGAAAATCTTTCATAAAATATCTATTAAAAAATTATATTTTAATTATAAAATAAATTTTTTAATACACTTACCCGGTGAATATATAATAGCTGCAACTCTGTTGCTCGACAGACACATACAATAAAAACTCGCCAGCGATCGCTATACAGGTTGCGGGTGTGCCCACCAGCGCCAACTGTCGGCCAGATACCACTCTCGATGTAAACAAAGACTCAATTTCTTCTCATCCCACTGCGTCTCTATTGGGGAGGAAGGGAGGGTCGTTTAATTTATATATTCACCGGGTAAGTATATTCAAAAATTTATTTTATAATTAAAATATCATTTTTAAATATTTAACTTAGCCGGTGAATATATAATAGCTGATTCACACCCAAGGAGGTGGGTAGAGACCAGAGTTAAATATGTTTACATCGTATAAGCTAAGAGTTTTTATTTCATTTTGGCAGTTATCAATATAACAAAACCAAAATAAAAAGGTACCTGGTAAGGAAGTCGACTTAGACGATTACTCTGCCTTGTAAGTACGTCTTCCTTACGGAGCACAGCGATCCTCTTAGGATGCTGACAGACCCCCAGGAGCTGAAGTATCAAGGGCTGCAACCCATACAACAGGACCTCATCAAACCCCTAATCTGGGCGCTCTCAAGAAATGACTTTGACCACCCACCAAATCAACCAGGATGCGAAAGGCTTCTTAGCCTTCCGGACAACCCATAAAAACAACATTAAAACATTTCAAGAGACAGATTAAAAGGGTATGGAATTAGGGAATTGTAGTGGTTGAGCCCTCACCCACTACTGCACTCGCTGCTACGAATGGTCCCAGTGTGTAGCAGTTCTCGTAAAGAGACTGGACATCTTTCAAGTAAAATGACGCGAACACTGACTTGCTTCTCCAATAGGTTGCGTCCATGATACTTTGCAGAGATCTATTTTGCTTAAAGGCCACGGAAGTTGCTACAGCTCTAACCTTGTGCGTCTTAACCTTAAGCAAAGATCGGTCTTCCTCACTCAAGTGTGAATGAGCTTCTCGTATTAACAATCTGATAAAATATGACAAAGCATTCTTTGACATAGGCAAGGATGGTTTCTTAACCGAACACCATAACGTTTCAGATTGGCCTCGTAAAGGTTAGTACGAGCTAAGTAGAACTTAAGAGCTCTAACAGGGCATAAGACTCTTTCTAGTTCATTGCCTACGATCTCCGATAAGCTAGGAATATCGAAAGATTTAGGCCAAGGACGAGAAGGTAGCTCATTTTTGGCTAGGAAACCAAGTTGCAGAGAACAAGTAGCTTTTTCTGACGAAAACCCGATGTTCTTGCTGAAGGCATGAAGCTCACTGACTCTTTTAGCCGAGGCTAAGCATACCAGGAAAAGAGTCTTAAGAGTGAGATCTTTCAGGGAGGCTGACTGTAAAGGCTCAAACCTGTCTGACATGAGGAATCTTAGGACCACGTCTAAATTCCACCCAGGAGTAGCTAAACGACGCTCCTTAGAGGTCTCGAAAGACTTAAGGAGGTCTTGCAGATCTTTATTGTTGGAAAGATCTAAGCCTCTATGCCGGAAGACCGAGGCCAACATGCTTCTGTAGCCCTTGATAGTAGGAGCTGAAAGGGATCGTACTTTTCTCAGGTATAAGAGAAAATCAGCTATTTGGGCTACAGAGGTACTGGTCGAGGATACGGAAACTGACTTGCACCAGTCTCGGAAGACTTCCCACTTCGATTGGTAGACTCTAATGGTAGAAGCTCTCCTTGCTCTAGCAATCGCACTGGCTGCCTCCTTCGAAAAGCCTCTAGCTCTCGAGAGTCTTTCGATAGTCTGAAGGCAGTCAGACGAAGAGCGTGGAGGCTTTGGTGTACCTTCTTTACGTTTTACGTATGGTTGACGTAGAAGGTCTACTCTTAGAGGAAGACTTCTGGGAACGTCTACTAGCCAACGAAGTACCTCGCTGAACCATTCTCTCGCGGGCCAGAGGGGAGCAACTAACGTCAACCTTGTCCCTTCGTGAGAGGCGAATTTCTGCAGTACCTTGTTGACAATCTTGAATGGTGGGAATGCGTAAAGATCTAGATGTGACCAATCTAGGAGGAAGGCATCTATATGTATTGCTGCTGGGTCTGGGACTGGAGAGCAATAGATTGGAAGCCTCTTGGTCAGCGAGGTTGCAAAGAGATCTATGGTGGGTTGACCCCAAGTCGTCCAAAGTCTCTTGCACACATCCTTGTGGAGGGTCCATTCGGTTGGAATTACTTGACCTTTCCGACTGAGACAATCTGCTATGACGTTCAAGTCGCCCTGGATGAACCTCGTTACTAGGGAGATGTCTCGATCTTTTGACCAGATGAGCAGGTCCCTTGCGATCTCGTACAAAGTTAGTGAGTGGGTACCTCCCTGTTTGGAAATGTACGCCAAGGCCGTGGTGTTGTCCGAGTTTACCTCCACCACCTTGCCTCGAAGGAGATTCTCGAAGCTTATCAAGGCCAGATGAACCGCCAAAAGCTCCTTGCTGTTGATATGCATGCTAATCTCACTCGAGTTCCACAGACCTGAGCATTCCCGACCGTCCAGCGTCGCGCCCCAGCCCAAGTCCGATGCGTCCGAGAAGAGAACGTGGTTGGGTATCTGAACTGCCAGGGGAAGACCCTCTCGTAGGCTGATATTGTCCTTCCACCAAGTCAGACAAGACTTATCTTTTCGGAAATCGGGATCGAGACCGCCTCTAGCGTCTTGTCCTTTTTCCAGTGAAAAGCCAGATGGAATTGAAGAGGACGGAGGTGTAGCCTTCCTAGCGAGACAAATTGCTCCAGGGATGACAGCGTCCCTACCAGACTCATCCACAGCCTGACTGAGCAGCGTTCTTTCTTCAGCATCTTCTGGATGGAGAGCAGGGCTTGATCTATTCTGGGGGCCGACGGAAAAGCCCGAAAAACTTGACTGTGAATCTCCATCCCTAAATACAGAAAAGTTTGGGATGGGACCAGCTGTGACTTTTCCAAATTGACTAGGAGTCCCAATTCCTTGGTCAGATCTAGAGTCCAATTGAGATCCTTCAGACAGCGATGACTGGAAGAGGCTCTGAGAAGCCAGTCGTCCAAGTACAGGGAGGCTCTGATCTCCGATAGCTCGAAACTGGTACTCCACATTCCTGTAAACAAACCTCAGAAACGGTTGGGAATCCGGGTGTATAGGAATGTGGAAGTATGCCTCCTGAAGGTCGAGAGAGACCATCCAGTCGCCTTCCATAAATGCTGTCAAGACAGCCTGGTAGACTTCATCGTGAAGTTTGTCTTGACAATGAATACATTGAGCGCACAAGCCTCCTACGTACTCCTGCAGTGAACATGGCTGCCAAATCATGGAGCCATCCCTGAGGGACTTGTCCCTGCAGAGAACGTGGCTGTCAGATCATTGGAGCCATCCCTGAAAGCCTTGTTTATGCATGACATAATTGTACAGCAAAACTTCAAAGGCTCGAAAACAGCTGTGAAGTTGACCTGTAAAATCTTGGAGTGTCTCCTGGCCAGGCGCCAGGGAGAGTCTACGAGATTTGAGAAGTCTATCTGGGCAGAGGCAGGAACTCCCAAGCCGAGAACTTCTCTCGTGTCATATCAGACTCTCGCTCTATAAGCCAGTTTAAAAGAAGGGAAAGCAAAGGCTGTATCCCCCAAACACCTCCTGGTGATAAACCAGTCGCCTAGCAAACGTAAAGCTCTCTAGGAGAGCGAGAGAGCACTAGCTTATAAAACAACGGCTTCGAAGTAGCTAGGCCTAGTGTAAGCTCTGACGTTTAGGCGAACGAGGAGCAGCAGTTACAAAAAGATCCGGACAAAGATCCTTAAAAATCAGCATGATTTTAAAGTCCATAGAGGGCTAAGCAGCTTTAGGCTCCTCTCCGTTTGACAGAGTCCTCAAGGGAATATCAGTAGGAGGGGGAACAGCAACTTCCTCATCTAAAGGAACCTTGTCCGATAATAGCTGAGTCTCAAGCAAGGGAGAGACCTACCGTGGTGGCAATGCTTTACAAGCAGAGTCCACACGCACTGGTGCATAGTAGCGGACCAGGACGCAACGTCATGTAACTGCTTGACAGTCTGTGAACTGTCAACAACAACAGGTGAGAGAGACCAGGACGCAACGTCATGTAACTGCTTGACAGTCTGTGAACTGTCAACAACAACAGGTGCGTGAGGACGCACAGCGTCCACTCGAGACTGCTTTGACCGCCTAGACTGAGCAGTCAAAACAACTCTAGAATGCGGAGGTTGACGCACAGCGTCAAAATAAGTCAACTCCTATTGTTAGCGAACGTCCTGAACGTCAACAGGAGCATCAGCAAGTGGCCTAACGTCCAAATGTGGCTGAAAATCCACACGAGACCGCATCGAGTGTGGTTCTAAACAACCTGACTGACGTGACTTAGCTACGCCAACGTCAACAGGACGCACAAAGGAATGTTAGGTTGGCTGAAAGCCAGGATCTTGATGAGATAAACGGCTAGGCTCAACGGACTAATCGGCAGAATAGTCTTCCATAAGGGAAGCAAGCTTATTCTGCATGTCTTGCCGTACAACCCATTTAGGATCAACGGAAAAGGTTGCGGTAAGAGACGAGGGTAACGTCTGTGACCGCAAAACCTTGCCAACAAAAAGACTCTCGGAGTCTGTGTTACGCTTTTGTTAGGCGGCGAGCAGTCTTCCGATGACTGCATAGGGTTAGAGCTGTCCTATTGGCTACAACCAGGACGCTGGACCTGTCCTGAAAGGACTGACTTTTGCTTAAGGGCCTCGAAACCTTGTTTCAGGTTTCTTATGCGAAAAGCCTTCGGATGACGAGGAGAAAAACGTCTCTCTCGCCTTATGGTAGGGGTGATCTTGGTAAGATACACCCGATACCATAGAGGGAACGTCAGTTCGCTGATCAAGGCCTCTCGAACTCATAAGTCGTACGACATTACTTCTCCCCTGGGCTTGGGAGCTTGCAAGAGGTCCCGGACTAGGCGAACGACAGGCACGAACAGACGAACCCTCGGTCGCAACACTGATAACACTTTGCGCAATATCACTTTATCACTACGATTTTCTGTTTAGCACTTATTTCACTGAAATCGAAACTTTTATTGATTTCTACCTGAAGCACGCAATTCTAACCTCATCAAAAGGTAGTAATAGCGAAATCAGTCGTATAATGCAAGCACATTAATACCAGCAAAAAACAGTAAACATATTTTAAGATAAAAAATTCAGTGTATGGGGAAGAGACTAAACACTAGTTCATTCAAAACTACGTTTTCAATCTCTCACCGTACATTGCCTGGGGACGAGAATAAAAAACTAAAAACGTTTTATCCTTTCTCCCCGTACAGAGACTAGGGACGAGAGTAACTCGAGAACAACGTTACCCGCTTGAACGGAATGTTTTCTCCCCTCTCTCTCTCTCTCTCTCTCTCTTGATTACGCACCTAAGAGAAGAGCCCACTTACGTTTCGTCAAAAAAAACATGTTATTTGACCAAAGGAAAAAAACTGAAAGGTTTTTCAATTAGAAAGTTCCTTTAAAATATAATTTAAAACATTTAAGCTTAGAAAGAAGAATGAACAAAACGTCAGAATCGATTTACTCTTTCTGCAAAGTGAAACCGTGATACTCTCTCTCTCTATCGTAACGATAGAGCGCAAACTGCGTAGCATAAATAAACTAAACGTTAGTTCATCTTTGAAACAGTACGAAGACTATTCAAAGAAAATCTTTCATAATATATCTATTAAAAAATATTCATTTAAAAAGTTTTAAATCATTAGCTCTTTAAAAGCTATTTACGATTGAAAGGGCTCAACGTTGTTTAACTTCAGTTTCCAAGTTAGGACCGCCTACTCTCAGGAAGGTCGCATATAAACAAATCATTAAAATTTATTTTTATGTTTAATATAAATGGAAAGTTAATCGAAGAGGCCTAATAAAGGCGGTGAGATATAAAATATATAGAGGAAAATCTATAATTAATTTATAACGTGATAAGATAATTGCTAAAAGCCTAAACACACTTCCGTCTAAGGGAAGGGTCGGCCATTTAAAAGTCAAAGAAAATCCATACTCTCTTTGTCATCAAAAAATTAAATCTATCCAAAAACGAGTTCAAGATTTAAGATGAAGATAAAACACCTGCACTGCGAAAGCTCAAACCAAATTAAAGTACTTCACCAAATATGATGGGAAAAACCCCAGGTTCTACAGCGAGTAAAAGTACGTCTTGTCGACACGTCGACAGAGAAGAAATTGAGTCTTTGTTTACATCGAGAGTGGTATCTGGCCGACAATTGGCGCTGGTGGGCACACCCGCAACCTGTATAGCGATCGCTGGCGAGTTTTTATTGTATGTGTCTGTCGAGCAACAGAGTTGCAGCTATTATATATTCACCGGCTAAGTTAAATATTTAAAAATATTCATTTAAAAAGTTTTAAATCATTAGCTCTTTAAAAGCTATTTACGATTGAAAGGGCTCAACGTTGTTTAACTTCAGTTTCCAAGTTAGGTCCGCCTACTCTCAGGAAGGTCGCATATAAACAAATCATTAAAATTTATTTTTATGTTTATTATAAATGGAAAGTTAATCGAAGAGGCCTAATAAAGGCGGTGAGATATAAAATATATAGAGGAAAATCTATAATTAATTTATAACGTGATAAGATAATTGCTAAAAGCCTAAACACACTTCCGTCTAAGGGAAGGGTCGGCCATTTAAAAGTCAAAGAAAATCCATACTCTCTTTGTCATCAAAAAATTAAATCTATCCAAAAACGAGTTCAAGATTTAAGATGAAGATAAAACACCTGCACTGCGAAAGCTCAAACCAAATTAAAGTACTTCACCAAATATGATGGGAAAAACTCCAGGTTCTACAGCGAGTAAAAGTACGTCTTGTCGACACGTCGACAGAGAAGAAATTGAGTCTTTGTTTACATCGAGAGTGGTATCTGGCCGACAATTGGCGCTGGTGGGCACACCCGCAACCTGTATAGCGATCGCTGGCGAGTTTTTATTGTATGTGTCTGTCGAGCAACAGAGTTGCAGCTATTATATATTCACCGGCTAAGTTAAATATTTAAAATTGAGGATTAATAATAAGGTGTAGAAGAATCCTTAGACTGATAGTGCAGAGGGACCTACAACTTACCCTAACATTACGTCCCAAGATTGTTATTGTTTCCATGTCATTCTCAATCCTAGCAAGGTAGCACTAATTCATAATAAGATTTCATAAATTGTAAAACTACCTTCATAATACCGTATCTTATTTACTATAGGAAAACATATACTTTCTGTTCGAAATGACAATCTGTAATACAGTAAAACTTTACCCTATAAAGACAATCTATTTGACAAGTAAAAGTTTACGACTGCTCCAACTAACTGCGCACATAATAAAATATCAATATCAAACTTCCCCCAACCCTCCAAAATATCACTCTTCTCTGTAAATTAATTTATTAACAACAGTTACGTGATAAACAACTTACTGCAGTTTACTTCACATTCAGGTCCAGGCCACTGTACGAAACACTTTAGTATTATATAAAGCCCTATTCTTTGTAACGGCGCCTCTCGGTTTTTTCGTCGTTTAAAAATAAAAAAGAAAAGAAAAAAAGTTCATATAATTTCTCAGATGATAAACGATTAGTTAAAGGGGTATTCAAAAACCACATAATTAAACCATAAGGGGGATGCTGAAGAAAACTCTTTTTAGAAATATGCAAAAAATATAAAAATTAAAGTTGTATGAAAGTATATAGATAAGAACTCAGGAAAGAAATAAAATGTAAAGTGGCGAATTAAATTAAAAAAAAATAGAAGAAAGGGAAGCAAATATTACCAAGCTGATGCTTGTAAATGGTAATGACAAAAGAGATTACACTTGTTAACTTAGCACTAAGAAAACAGTACTAGTTATAAAAATAAGATTGAATATGATACTCTAAAGAAAACTATAGTAACATGAATTGAAAGGATAGACTTCATTTGTTGTGAAGTTAGGCAGACGATACAACATATATTTTTAGCTGTAAAGAATTAAAAAAAAAAATAGAACCAGTGGCATATAAGGGAAGTTTGAATCGCCAACCGAAGAAGTTGCCCTATGTATTAGGTAGGCTATGGGAGTTAGAAATAAAATTATGCAAATGTTGCTGTTTTTGTAGAAGGAAACTAATAACAGTGAACGTTCTGCAGCTTGGAGAGTTTTGCACTGACACATCTAGTAGTGTGCCCACAATCATAATGTGAAGTGAGTAACGAGGAACTCATATGTAAGCTACCCTAGCATTTATGGTAAGATATCTGTGGAGGAACCTAGAAATTCTGGAAGGTCAAAAGAAGAGGAAGAGTTCTGGGAGGAAGAGGAAGTTTGGAAGTAGTATTTTAAAACTTTTCTTTGAAACTTCAGTTTTATGTGTTCCCCAGCTTTTTGCTAAAATGTAGTAATCTATTCACTCTTATATCCTGTTCTCTCGTCTGCCATAATTTTGGGCATGGAAATAAAGGTTCTGTGTTATCTTTTTGCGCAAGTCACAAATCTCAATGACCCTAGAAATACAAAAAATATGGAGCCACGAGAAATGTATGAAAAATAGCTATTGAAGTGAAAAAGAAAACATATGAAAAAGTAGTTGTACCAACAATATTTGCTAGCGTGGACACCTCGAGTGAAATAAGAAACAAAGATAGAAAAGATCGGGAAAACCTTTAAAACAGGATAATAAGAAATCTTTATGAACAGCCAGCAAGTACTTTTGGCCCATCCTTTCAGAATTAGGAGTAAGGCAAGGGTCTTGCAGAATAGAATATAGAAGAATAATGCTCTTCCATGATATGGCATCATTGACGAAATTTGCTATAAATGTGGAATGGAAATAGAAGAAATAAGTTGTGGGAAAATTAAATTGAAAAATATAAATTATGGATAATATTGAAGGAAAGAAGAAAGGGATGAAAACGAGATTTATAGAAGGAATTGGCCCACAGCTTCATATCAGATAAATGTAATCTCTATAATGAAGGCAAGGTTAAATATGCTCAAACTAAAAGCAAATATCAAGGAAAGTCAGAGATGATGTGTGACCTATGCAAAAAAGATAAAACAGAATATTTATTTTCATGTCCAAAATTAAGACAGTTAAATGAACAAGATTCAAGCGTAGAGGAGATATGTCGCAAAATCCTAGCAGGTAGCTGGTTGCATACATAAGACAATGCATCTGAAAGAAGAATTTGAAAGTTACCAAACTTACCAATATAGGTTTCCAAAACTGATAACAAGTTATTATCCAAACTGATTTCAACGTAGAGTGGGATAAAGTTGAAGATTAAGATTTTCATTAAGAATGTTTGTTTTTTGGTACAGGAAAGAAAGCTCAATTATTGCAATAACTTTAAACTTAGAAGTTTCGCACCTATCTATTAAATGATAGAGTGCCCGCAAACACTTATTTTGCTGAGTGATCATTTACAAACTTAGGACCTAGGAGCTGTAAATTAAATTTTCAGGAAACATTCTGTAGAACGTCTGAGTGTCAGTGCCCTAGGGAAGAAATTAACATCACCATTTAAATATGGAACAGTAAGAGTAGAAAAAAAAAAGTTTACAACGAAAATTAGCATTTATGTTATAAGTAGTCATCTAGTTTAGGTTATGGGTTTCATAATAATGGCTATGGGGATGTTATTCGATTAAGTCATTTACAAGGTAATAACTAATATTGTATTCAGGGTAGGTTCTGATTATACTATTATGTTAAAATTGATAAACCATACTGGTAGGCGTATTGTATCAGGA